>NC_133169.1:28822710-29073340 GCF_040802235.1 Manis javanica | reverse complement strand
TGAGCAAGCACAACCACAGAGTCAACACATCTCACATCATGCGCAGAACACTACCAGCCAAGCATAACCACAAATCACAATCACACACGCAAAACACGCACAACGCTCACGCGATCATAGAGAAAACAACACATAGCCAGGAAAGACGAATAGCACACATTTCAAACACTGCACGCTACACACACAACCACGCACACACCACACATACATCCTCACGCAGGAGCACAACGCAGAACACACACAACACAGAAACAGGCAACAGAGAGGTCACAATACACACACCACACCCTTCAAGCCCATAAGTGCTCACAATACACACGAGAAACAGTGCACAGAGTACACACTGCACACGCCATGAGACATACTAAACTAGCGCAACCACACACAGTCAACCCATCTCACATCACGTGCATAACTCAAACTGCCAAGCACACACACACAACCCCTCTAAAACAACCACACACAAATCACGATCACACACACAAAACAGACACAACACCTACAGATCCACACACAACCAACAAAAGCACACGTAACACACCTACAACGCACTACACACGACACACACAGCCACGAGCATGCAATATAGAGCACACACAGAACCACACGCAGGCAGCAGGAAACAAAACACAGAAACACACACAAAAGGCACACTCACAGAACACATCAGACACAACGGAAAACTAACACCGCACAGAACGCTCTAAACACACAGAACGCCCAACATATACCCTGTACCTAACACAACAGAGAAAGCATATGGACAGCACTCACACAATCCAGAACACAGTACGTAACACAACACACAACAGAAAGACCAGACACATTACACACAAAACAGGACACGGTAAGCCAAACACACAACATATACAAACACCAATGGATAACGCATCAAAGATGAACAAATATACAACACACAAAGAACCACCCAATGCACACAACACGCAACTCACAGCCACACACGTCACACATTGCACGCCACACAGAGAAAATTACAAGGAACAGTGTACTCAACCAGCACTAAGGAACTCACACCACACATAGTCCATACACAACACACACAACACGGACAACACACAATACACAGAAAATAAGCAAGGCACACAGATCACAGACAGCACAACCCAAAACACACACAGCACACACAGCATGGAAAAGCAGAATACACACACAGTCACAAAACAAACACCACACATCATTCACTACCGTATAGCAACCACAAACACAAACAGCACACTACACCCAGAAAAACCAAAGAGCACAACACAGATTAAACACACGCAACACACAGTAAAGAACACATAACACACAACCCACACAGCGAGACATAAAACAAAGGAACAAAACGACACACAGCGCACACAACACAACGCACACAAAAAATGTTCTAAGCAACACTTGGCACAAAAAAAAAACACACTACAAAGAACACAAACAGTACAACACACATTACACAACACACGCAGAGCACACAACAAACACAGACACACCACACGCATGGAAAGCGCCAAGGCCACACATACGACACACACACTGAAGACCAACATCACACAAAAACAGAGTTTACACACAACCTTTCGACACACAGACAGCACATCACACTAAGCAACAAACCCCACACACTGAGCACATAACTGCACACAATACACATGAACCATGGTTCTCGGAGTAAACACAACACACACTGTGAGGCACACTGAACAAGCATGACCACGCACAGTACACACATCACAATTACACTCCTCATTCAAACAGCCAATCACACACAACCTGTCAAGCACGCACACAAGCCACGATCACACGCAAAACACGCACAACACACACCACATGCAAAGTGACGTGCAATAAATACACAAACCAAAGGGAACACCGAATTGATGAAACACACATTTCGCGCACTGCGCACATCACACAAAACACACACTGAAGCATACAGCACGCAGGGCCTCACAGAATGCACAATACAAAGCACACAACATACACACAAAGCATAAAGGACACAGCACACAAAATCCCACACAACACGTACAGCACACAAACGACAGAACACACACACGATTCGCAAAACAGATAAACATGCACACAGCACACACGCAACTGAGAACACAAATATCACACACACGACACATTGAAAGAAACACATCAACACATTAACACAACACACAAAATAAAACACAGATCGCGGAAGGCCGACCCACACAACACACACAGTCATCACACACAAATTAAACATCGCAGCTCACAACACCCACAACACCCTGCATTGACAACACAACACACAGACCGACGCAACCACTGCACGCGACACGTAAAGACACACGCAACACACACTGAAGCAATAACCACAACAGACACAACACCCACAAACACAAAGATATGAAGAACACACACAAACTCAACACGCAAACAGCACAACATCTGAAACAACATACACCACCAACACCACTGGACATGTAGGCACCCAATTCTCACAAACCACATTTAACCGTGCACACACCCCACACTCAATGAGGCACACCACACAAGCAAAGCCACATACAGACAACACATCTCACCTCACACACATACCATCACACACACAACCTCTCAGACACAGCCAGACGTGTATCACAATCACACACGCAAAACACACACAACACATACAAAAACACACGCAAGACACACAACCAACAGAAAGACGCACACAGCACACATTCCACACACTACACATCCCACACACCAGTTCGCACACAGACAACCCACACACGCATACACACACGGGCACCACTACGCAGTGCACACACACACAAAACTCAAAAAGTAACAACACAACAGTCACAGGGCAACACACCAGAAACAACAGAGCACATGTCTCTTATAAAACGCACAACACACACAATATCACACACACCACACACCCATCAAAAGAAACCCATCAATACATTAACACAACACCCAAAATAATACAAAATCACAGAACAATACACCGCACAGCAGAGACAAATAATCACGCACAACTTAAACATCACAGACCGTAACAGCCACAACACCCTGCATTGACAACACAAAACAGACCGATGCAAGCACTACGTACCACACATGAAGCCACACACACTCAAGGAATAACCAAAACAAACACAAGTAAACACCCACACATACAGAGACATAGAAAGCACACACAAGCAACACGCAAACAGTACAACATGTGAAACATCATGTGCCACAGACATCACAGGACATAAAGGCACACACTTCTCACAAACCACATTGAACCGTGTACACACCACACGCACAATCAGGCACACTGCACAATCAAAACGACATGCAGATAACACATCTCACCTCACGCACAAAACAACCAGTCACACACGCAGCGCCTCAAACACAGGAACACGCGTATCGCACTCACACCAAACACACACAACACATCCGAAACCACACACAACCGACGTTAAACACACATAGCACACACACGTTTCGCACACTACACACCCCACACACAAGGGACCCAGACACCACCCCCCCCCCCCCGCACACGTTTACACACTAGGGCAACTCTGTACAATGCACACACACGCAAAACGCAAAAAGTCACAACACAACTGTCAAAGGGCCCACACCAGACACAACAGAGCACATATTTCTCATAAAGCACACACATCACATTTGCGAGAGTACATGCAGCACACACAAAACAACACACACTGAACAACAAAGCCACATACAGATAACACATCTGACCTCACACACACACAACCTCTCAAACACAGCCAAACACGTATCACAGTCACTCACGCCAAACACACACAACACGTACAAAACCACACCAAAACACACAACCAATGCTAAACACACATAGCACACATTTGTCACACTATACGCCCCCCCCCGCCCCCCCTACACACACAGCTGCACACAGTCACCCCACACACGGGCACCTCTAAACAATGCACCCACACAGAGAACTCAAAGAGTAACAACACAACAGTCACAAGACACACATCCGAAACATCAAAGCCCATAATTGCTCAGAACACACATGAACCTCGTTTCACCGAGTACACACAGCACACACAATGAGGCACACGAAACAAGCACAACCGCCCGGACGACACATCTCACATCACACACATAAGCAGACACCCACACAACCACTCAAACACAGCCATGCACGAATCACAATCACACACGCAAAACGCACCACACACGACACATTCGAAATGACATGCTCAAAATACACAACCCGCAACAAAAAGAACACCTAATCTATGAAATACACATTTCACGCACTACACGTCACACACAGACACCCCACACACGTGTACACACACAGGCACCACTAGGCAAAGCACACCCAAAACCCAGAAAGGCACAGCGCAACAGTTACAGGGCACATACATGTCACAAAAAAGCACATAATTGCTCACAAAACACACAAATATCATTTGGGAGATTACACAGGACATGTAAGGTGGCACACATAACACGCACAACCACGCACAGACGGCCAATCTCTGTACATCACCCACGTAACAGCCACCCACGCAACCCCTCAAACACAACCAAACCTTAATCGCAATCACAAACAGAACACACACAACCCTCACAATCCAGAGGCAAAACACACGTAACCAGCAAAGTGGACAAATAGCACACATTTCAGACACTACATGCTGCACTGCACACACGACCATGTAGAGACACACCACAAAGATATCCTCACAAGAGCACACAGAACAGAACACGTTCACGCAACACAGGAACATGCATCGCAACAGTCACAAGACACACACCAAACACCTCAAGGCACACACCTGCTCGCAATGCACGTGAAATTCATTGCACAACGTCCTGCGCACAGCATGAGACATACTGAGCAAGCACAACCACAGAGTCAACACATCTCACATCATGCGCAGAACACTACCAGCCAAGCATAACCACAGCCACACACAAATCACAATCACACACGCAAAACACACACAACGCTCACGCGATCATAGAGAAAACAACACATAGCCAGGAAAGACGAATAGCACACATTTCAAACACTGCACGCTACACACACAACCACGCACACACCACACATACATCCTCACGCAGGAGCACAACGCAGAACACACACAACACAGAAACAGGCAACAGAGAGGTCACAATACACACACCACACCCTTCAAGCCCATAAGTGCTCACAATACACACGAGAAACAGTGCACAGAGTACACACTGCACACGCCATGAGACATACTAAACTAGCGCAACCACACACAGTCAACCCATCTCACATCACGTGCATAACTCAAACTGCCAAGCACACACACACAACCCCTCTAAAACAACCACACACAAATCACGATCACACACACAAAACAGACACAACACCTACAGATCCACACACAACCAACAAAAGCACACGTAACACACCTACAACGCACTACACACGACACACACAGCCACGAGCATGCAATATAGAGCACACACAGAACCACACGCAGGCAGCAGGAAACAAAACACAGAAACACACACAAAAGGCACACTCACAGAACACATCAGACACAACGGAAAACTAACACCGCACAGAACGCTCTAAACACACAGAACCTGTACCTAACACATATACCCTGTACCTAACACAACAGAGAAAGCATATGGACAGCACTCACACAATCCAGAACACAGTACGTAACACAACACACAACAGAAAGACCAGACACATTACACACAAAACAGGACACGGTAAGCCAAACACACAACATATACAAACACCAATGGATAACGCATCAAAGATGAACAAATATACAACACACAAAGAACCACCCAATGCACACAACACGCAACTCACAGCCACACACGTCACACATTGCACGCCACACAGAGAAAATTACAAGGAACAGTGTACTCAACCAGCACTAAGGAACTCACACCACACATAGTCCATACACAACACACACAACACGGACAACACACAATACACAGAAAATAAGCAAGGCACACAGATCACAGACAGCACAACCCAAAACACACACAGCACACACAGCATGGAAAAGCAGAATACACACACAGTCACAAAACAAACACCACACATCATTCACTACCGTATAGCAACCACAAACACAAACAGCACACTACACACAGAAAAACCAAAGAGCACAACACAGATTAAACACACGCAACACACAGTAAAGAACACATAACACACAACCCACACAGCGAGACATAAAACAAAGGAACAAAACGACACACAGCGCACACAACACAACGCACACAAAAAATGTTCTAAGCAACACTTGGCACAAAAAAAAAACACACTACAAAGAACACAAACAGTACAACACACATTACACAACACACGCAGAGCACACAACAAACACAGACACACCACACGCATGGAAAGCGCCAAGGCCACACATACGACACACACACTGAAGACCAACATCACACAAAAACAGAGTTTACACACAACCTTTCGACACACAGACAGCACATCACACTAAGCAACAAACCCCACACACTGAGCACATAACTGCACACAATACACATGAACCATGGTTCTCGGAGTAAACACAACACACACTGTGAGGCACACTGAACAAGCATGACCACGCACAGTACACACATCACAATTACACTCCTCATTCAAACAGCCAATCACACACAACCTGTCAAGCACGCACACAAGCCACGATCACACGCAAAACACGCACAACACACACCACATGCAAAGTGACGTGCAATAAATACACAAACCAAAGGGAACACCGAATTGATGAAACACACATTTCGCGCACTGCGCACATCACACAAAACACACACTGAAGCATACAGCACGCAGGGCCTCACAGAATGCACAATACAAAGCACACAACATACACACAAAGCATAAAGGACACAGCACACAAAATCCCACACAACACGTACAGCACACAAACGACAGAACACACACACGATTCGCAAAACAGATAAACATGCACACAGCACACACGCAACTGAGAACACAAATATCACACACACGACACATTGAAAGAAACACATCAACACATTAACACAACACACAAAATAAAACACAGATCGCGGAAGGCCGACCCACACAACACACACAGTCATCACACACAAATTAAACATCGCAGCTCACAACACCCACAACACCCTGCATTGACAACACAACACACAGACCGACGCAACCACTGCACGCGACACGTAAAGACACACGCAACACACACTGAAGCAATAACCACAACAGACACAACACCCACAAACACAAAGATATGAAGAACACACACAAACTCAACACGCAAACAGCACAACATCTGAAACAACATACACCACCAACACCACTGGACATGTAGGCACCCAATTCTCACAAACCACATTTAACCGTGCACACACCCCACACTCAATGAGGCACACCACACAAGCAAAGCCACATACAGACAACACATCTCACCTCACACACATACCATCACACACACAACCTCTCAGACACAGCCAGACGTGTATCACAATCACACACGCAAAACACACACAACACATACAAAAACACACGCAAGACACACAACCAACAGAAAGACGCACACAGCACACATTCCACACACTACACATCCCACACACCAGTTCGCACACAGACAACCCACACACGCATACACACACGGGCACCACTACGCAGTGCACACACACACAAAACTCAAAAAGTAACAACACAACAGTCACAGGGCACACACCAGAAACAACAGAGCACATGTCTCTTATAAAACGCACAACACAAATATCACACACACCACACACCCATCAAAAGAAACCCATCAATACATTAACACAACACCCAAAATAATACAAAATCACAGAACAATACACCGCACAGCAGAGACAAATAATCACGCACAACTTAAACATCACAGACCGTAACAGCCACAACACCCTGCATTGACAACACAAAACAGACCGATGCAAGCACTACGTACCACACATGAAGCCACACACACTCAAGGAATAACCAAAACAAACACAAGTAAACACCCACACATACAGAGACATAGAAAGCACACACAAGCAACACGCAAACAGTACAACATGTGAAACATCATGTGCCACAGACATCACAGGACATAAAGGCACACACTTCTCACAAACCACATTGAACCGTGTACACACCACACGCACAATCAGGCACACTGCACAATCAAAACGACATGCAGATAACACATCTCACCTCACGCACAAAACAACCAGTCACACACGCAGCGCCTCAAACACAGGAACACGCGTATCGCACTCACACCAAACACACACAACACATCCGAAACCACACACAACCGACGTTAAACACACATAGCACACACACGTTTCGCACACTACACACCCCACACACCAAGGGACCCAGACACCACCCCCCCCCCCCGCACACGTTTACACACTAGGGCAACTCTGTACAATGCACACACACGCAAAACGCAAAAAGTCACAACACAACTGTCAAAGGGCCCACACCAGACACAACAGAGCACATATTTCTCATAAAGCACACACATCACATTTGCGAGAGTACATGCAGCACACACAAAACAACACACACTGAACAACAAAGCCACATACAGATAACACATCTGACCTCACACACACACAACCTCTCAAACACAGCCAAACACGTATCACAGTCACTCACGCCAAACACACACAACACGTACAAAACCACACCAAAACACACAACCAATGCTAAACACACATAGCACACATTTGTCACACTATACACCACCCACCAACCCCCCCCCCACACACACAGCTGCACACAGTCACCCCACACACGGGCACCTCTAAACAATGCACCCACACAGAGAACTCAAAGAGTAACAACACAACAGTCACAAGACACACATCCGAAACATCAAAGCCCATAATTGCTCAGAACACACATGAACCTCGTTTCACCGAGTACACACAGCACACACAATGAGGCACACGAAACAAGCACAACCGCCCGGACGACACATCTCACATCACACACATAAGCAGACACCCACACAACCACTCAAACACAGCCATGCACGAATCACAATCACACACGCAAAACGCACCACACACGACACATTCGAAATGACATGCTCAAAATACACAACCCGCAACAAAAAGAACACCTAATCTATGAAATACACATTTCACGCACTACACGTCACACACAGACACCCCACACACGTGTACACACACAGGCACCACTAGGCAAAGCACACCCAAAACCCAGAAAGGCACAGCGCAACAGTTACAGGGCACATACATGTCACAAAAAAGCACATAATTGCTCACAAAACACACAAATATCATTTGGGAGATTACACAGGACATGTAAGGTGGCACACATAACACGCACAACCACGCACAGACGGCCAATCTCTGTACATCACCCACGTAACAGCCACCCACGCAACCCCTCAAACACAACCAAACCTTAATCGCAATCACAAACAGAACACACACAACCCTCACAATCCAGAGGCAAAACACACGTAACCAGCAAAGTGGACAAATAGCACACATTTCAGACACTACATGCTGCACTGCACACACGACCATGTAGAGACACACCACAAAGATATCCTCACAAGAGCACACAGAACAGAACACGTTCACGCAACACAGGAACATGCATCGCAACAGTCACAAGACACACACCAAACACCTCAAGGCACACACCTGCTCGCAATGCACGTGAAATTCATTGCACAACGTCCTGCGCACAGCATGAGACATACTGAGCAAGCACAACCACAGAGTCAACACATCTCACATCATGCGCAGAACACTACCAGCCAAGCATAACCACAGCCACACACAAATCACAATCACACACGCAAAACACACACAACGCTCACGCGATCATAGAGAAAACAACACATAGCCAGGAAAGACGAATAGCACACATTTCAAACACTGCACGCTACACACACAACCACGCACACACCACACATACATCCTCACGCAGGAGCACAACGCAGAACACACACAACACAGAAACAGGCAACAGAGAGGTCACAATACACACACCACACCCTTCAAGCCCATAAGTGCTCACAATACACACGAGAAACAGTGCACAGAGTACACACTGCACACGCCATGAGACATACTAAACTAGCGCAACCACACACAGTCAACCCATCTCACATCACGTGCATAACTCAAACTGCCAAGCACACACACACAACCCCTCTAAAACAACCACACACAAATCACGATCACACACACAAAACAGACACAACACCTACAGATCCACACACAACCAACAAAAGCACACGTAACACACCTACAACGCACTACACACGACACACACAGCCACGAGCATGCAATATAGAGCACACACAGAACCACACGCAGGCAGCAGGAAACAAAACACAGAAACACACACAAAAGGCACACTCACAGAACACATCAGACACAACGGAAAACTAACACCGCACAGAACGCTCTAAACACACAGAACGCCCAACATATACCCTGTACCTAACACAACAGAGAAAGCATATGGACAGCACTCACACAATCCAGAACACAGTACGTAACACAACACACAACAGAAAGACCAGACACATTACACACAAAACAGGACACGGTAAGCCAAACACACAACATATACAAACACCAATGGATAACGCATCAAAGATGAACAAATATACAACACACAAAGAACCACCCAATGCACACAACACGCAACTCACAGCCACACACGTCACACATTGCACGCCACACAGAGAAAATTACAAGGAACAGTGTACTCAACCAGCACTAAGGAACTCACACCACACATAGTCCATACACAACACACACAACACGGACAACACACAATACACAGAAAATAAGCAAGGCACACAGATCACAGACAGCACAACCCAAAACACACACAGCACACACAGCATGGAAAAGCAGAATACACACACAGTCACAAAACAAACACCACACATCATTCACTACCGTATAGCAACCACAAACACAAACAGCACACTACACCCAGAAAAACCAAAGAGCACAACACAGATTAAACACACGCAACACACAGTAAAGAACACATAACACACAACCCACACAGCGAGACATAAAACAAAGGAACAAAACGACACACAGCGCACACAACACAACGCACACAAAAAATGTTCTAAGCAACACTTGGCACAAAAAAAAAACACACTACAAAGAACACAAACAGTACAACACACATTACACAACACACGCAGAGCACACAACAAACACAGACACACCACACGCATGGAAAGCGCCAAGGCCACACATACGACACACACACTGAAGACCAACATCACACAAAAACAGAGTTTACACACAACCTTTCGACACACAGACAGCACATCACACTAAGCAACAAACCCCACACACTGAGCACATAACTGCACACAATACACATGAACCATGGTTCTCGGAGTAAACACAACACACACTGTGAGGCACACTGAACAAGCATGACCACGCACAGTACACACATCACAATTACACTCCTCATTCAAACAGCCAATCACACACAACCTGTCAAGCACGCACACAAGCCACGATCACACGCAAAACACGCACAACACACACCACATGCAAAGTGACGTGCAATAAATACACAAACCAAAGGGAACACCGAATTGATGAAACACACATTTCGCGCACTGCGCACATCACACAAAACACACACTGAAGCATACAGCACGCAGGGCCTCACAGAATGCACAATACAAAGCACACAACATACACACAAAGCATAAAGGACACAGCACACAAAATCCCACACAACACGTACAGCACACAAACGACAGAACACACACACGATTCGCAAAACAGATAAACATGCACACAGCACACACGCAACTGAGAACACAAATATCACACACACGACACATTGAAAGAAACACATCAACACATTAACACAACACACAAAATAAAACACAGATCGCGGAAGGCCGACCCACACAACACACACAGTCATCACACACAAATTAAACATCGCAGCTCACAACACCCACAACACCCTGCATTGACAACACAACACACAGACCGACGCAACCACTGCACGCGACACGTAAAGACACACGCAACACACACTGAAGCAATAACCACAACAGACACAACACCCACAAACACAAAGATATGAAGAACACACACAAACTCAACACGCAAACAGCACAACATCTGAAACAACATACACCACCAACACCACTGGACATGTAGGCACCCAATTCTCACAAACCACATTTAACCGTGCACACACCCCACACTCAATGAGGCACACCACACAAGCAAAGCCACATACAGACAACACATCTCACCTCACACACATACCATCACACACACAACCTCTCAGACACAGCCAGACGTGTATCACAATCACACACGCAAAACACACACAACACATACAAAAACACACGCAAGACACACAACCAACAGAAAGACGCACACAGCACACATTCCACACACTACACATCCCACACACCAGTTCGCACACAGACAACCCACACACGCATACACACACGGGCACCACTACGCAGTGCACACACACACAAAACTCAAAAAGTAACAACACAACAGTCACAGGGCACACACCAGAAACAACAGAGCACATGTCTCTTATAAAACGCACAACACAAATATCACACACACCACACACCCATCAAAAGAAACCCATCAATACATTAACACAACACCCAAAATAATACAAAATCACAGAACAATACACCGCACAGCAGAGACAAATATCACGCACAACTTAAACATCACAGACCGTAACAGCCACAACACCCTGCATTGACAACACAAAACAGACCGATGCAAGCACTACGTACCACACATGAAGCCACACACACTCAAGGAATAACCAAAACAAACACAAGTAAACACCCACACATACAGAGACATAGAAAGCACACACAAGCAACACGCAAACAGTACAACATGTGAAACATCATGTGCCACAGACATCACAGGACATAAAGGCACACACTTCTCACAAACCACATTGAACCGTGTACACACCACACGCACAATCAGGCACACTGCACAATCAAAACGACATGCAGATAACACATCTCACCTCACGCACAAAACAACCAGTCACACACGCAGCGCCTCAAACACAGGAACACGCGTATCGCACTCACACCAAACACACACAACACATCCGAAACCACACACAACCGACGTTAAACACACATAGCACACACACGTTTCGCACACTACACACCCCACACACCAAGGGACCCAGACACCACCCCCCCCCCCCGCACACGTTTACACACTAGGGCAACTCTGTACAATGCACACACACGCAAAACGCAAAAAGTCACAACACAACTGTCAAAGGGCCCACACCAGACACAACAGAGCACATATTTCTCATAAAGCACACACATCACATTTGCGAGAGTACATGCAGCACACACAAAACAACACACACTGAACAACAAAGCCACATACAGATAACACATCTGACCTCACACACACACAACCTCTCAAACACAGCCAAACACGTATCACAGTCACTCACGCCAAACACACACAACACGTACAAAACCACACCAAAACACACAACCAATGCTAAACACACATAGCACACATTTGTCACACTATACGCCCCCCCCCCCGCCCCCCCTACACACACAGCTGCACACAGTCACCCCACACACGGGCACCTCTAAACAATGCACCCACACAGAGAACTCAAAGAGTAACAACACAACAGTCACAAGACACACATCCGAAACATCAAAGCCCATAATTGCTCAGAACACACATGAACCTCGTTTCACCGAGTACACACAGCACACACAATGAGGCACACGAAACAAGCACAACCGCCCGGACGACACATCTCACATCACACACATAAGCAGACACCCACACAACCACTCAAACACAGCCATGCACGAATCACAATCACACACGCAAAACGCACCACACACGACACATTCGAAATGACATGCTCAAAATACACAACCCGCAACAAAAAGAACACCTAATCTATGAAATACACATTTCACGCACTACACGTCACACACAGACACCCCACACACGTGTACACACACAGGCACCACTAGGCAAAGCACACCCAAAACCCAGAAAGGCACAGCGCAACAGTTACAGGGCACATACATGTCACAAAAAAGCACATAATTGCTCACAAAACACACAAATATCATTTGGGAGATTACACAGGACATGTAAGGTGGCACACATAACACGCACAACCACGCACAGACGGCCAATCTCTGTACATCACCCACGTAACAGCCACCCACGCAACCCCTCAAACACAACCAAACCTTAATCGCAATCACAAACAGAACACACACAACCCTCACAATCCAGAGGCAAAACACACGTAACCAGCAAAGTGGACAAATAGCACACATTTCAGACACTACATGCTGCACTGCACACACGACCATGTAGAGACACACCACAAAGATATCCTCACAAGAGCACACAGAACAGAACACGTTCACGCAACACAGGAACATGCATCGCAACAGTCACAAGACACACACCAAACACCTCAAGGCACACACCTGCTCGCAATGCACGTGAAATTCATTGCACAACGTCCTGCGCACAGCATGAGACATACTGAGCAAGCACAACCACAGAGTCAACACATCTCACATCATGCGCAGAACACTACCAGCCAAGCATAACCACAGCCACACACAAATCACAATCACACACGCAAAACACACACAACGCTCACGCGATCATAGAGAAAACAACACATAGCCAGGAAAGACGAATAGCACACATTTCAAACACTGCACGCTACACACACAACCACGCACACACCACACATACATCCTCACGCAGGAGCACAACGCAGAACACACACAACACAGAAACAGGCAACAGAGAGGTCACAATACACACACCACACCCTTCAAGCCCATAAGTGCTCACAATACACACGAGAAACAGTGCACAGAGTACACACTGCACACGCCATGAGACATACTAAACTAGCGCAACCACACACAGTCAACCCATCTCACATCACGTGCATAACTCAAACTGCCAAGCACACACACACAACCCCTCTAAAACAACCACACACAAATCACGATCACACACACAAAACAGACACAACACCTACAGATCCACACACAACCAACAAAAGCACACGTAACACACCTACAACGCACTACACACGACACACACAGCCACGAGCATGCAATATAGAGCACACACAGAACCACACGCAGGCAGCAGGAAACAAAACACAGAAACACACACAAAAGGCACACTCACAGAACACATCAGACACAACGGAAAACTAACACCGCACAGAACGCTCTAAACACACAGAACGCCCAACATATACCCTGTACCTAACACAACAGAGAAAGCATATGGACAGCACTCACACAATCCAGAACACAGTACGTAACACAACACACAACAGAAAGACCAGACACATTACACACAAAACAGGACACGGTAAGCCAAACACACAACATATACAAACACCAATGGATAACGCATCAAAGATGAACAAATATACAACACACAAAGAACCACCCAATGCACACAACACGCAACTCACAGCCACACACGTCACACATTGCACGCCACACAGAGAAAATTACAAGGAACAGTGTACTCAACCAGCACTAAGGAACTCACACCACACATAGTCCATACACAACACACACAACACGGACAACACACAATACACAGAAAATAAGCAAGGCACACAGATCACAGACAGCACAACCCAAAACACACACAGCACACACAGCATGGAAAAGCAGAATACACACACAGTCACAAAACAAACACCACACATCATTCACTACCGTATAGCAACCACAAACACAAACAGCACACTACACACAGAAAAACCAAAGAGCACAACACAGATTAAACACACGCAACACACAGTAAAGAACACATAACACACAACCCACACAGCGAGACATAAAACAAAGGAACAAAACGACACACAGCGCACACAACACAACGCACACAAAAAATGTTCTAAGCAACACTTGGCACAAAAAAAAAACACACTACAAAGAACACAAACAGTACAACACACATTACACAACACACGCAGAGCACACAACAAACACAGACACACCACACGCATGGAAAGCGCCAAGGCCACACATACGACACACACACTGAAGACCAACATCACACAAAAACAGAGTTTACACACAACCTTTCGACACACAGACAGCACATCACACTAAGCAACAAACCCCACACACTGAGCACATAACTGCACACAATACACATGAACCATGGTTCTCGGAGTAAACACAACACACACTGTGAGGCACACTGAACAAGCATGACCACGCACAGTACACACATCACAATTACACTCCTCATTCAAACAGCCAATCACACACAACCTGTCAAGCACGCACACAAGCCACGATCACACGCAAAACACGCACAACACACACCACATGCAAAGTGACGTGCAATAAATACACAAACCAAAGGGAACACCGAATTGATGAAACACACATTTCGCGCACTGCGCACATCACACAAAACACACACTGAAGCATACAGCACGCAGGGCCTCACAGAATGCACAATACAAAGCACACAACATACACACAAAGCATAAAGGACACAGCACACAAAATCCCACACAACACGTACAGCACACAAACGACAGAACACACACACGATTCGCAAAACAGATAAACATGCACACAGCACACACGCAACTGAGAACACAAATATCACACACACGACACATTGAAAGAAACACATCAACACATTAACACAACACACAAAATAAAACACAGATCGCGGAAGGCCGACCCACACAACACACACAGTCATCACACACAAATTAAACATCGCAGCTCACAACACCCACAACACCCTGCATTGACAACACAACACACAGACCGACGCAACCACTGCACGCGACACGTAAAGACACACGCAACACACACTGAAGCAATAACCACAACAGACACAACACCCACAAACACAAAGATATGAAGAACACACACAAACTCAACACGCAAACAGCACAACATCTGAAACAACATACACCACCAACACCACTGGACATGTAGGCACCCAATTCTCACAAACCACATTTAACCGTGCACACACCCCACACTCAATGAGGCACACCACACAAGCAAAGCCACATACAGACAACACATCTCACCTCACACACATACCATCACACACACAACCTCTCAGACACAGCCAGACGTGTATCACAATCACACACGCAAAACACACACAACACATACAAAAACACACGCAAGACACACAACCAACAGAAAGACGCACACAGCACACATTCCACACACTACACATCCCACACACCAGTTCGCACACAGACAACCCACACACGCATACACACACGGGCACCACTACGCAGTGCACACACACACAAAACTCAAAAAGTAACAACACAACAGTCACAGGGCACACACCAGAAACAACAGAGCACATGTCTCTTATAAAACGCACAACACAAATATCACACACACCACACACCCATCAAAAGAAACCCATCAATACATTAACACAACACCCAAAATAATACAAAATCACAGAACAATACACCGCACAGCAGAGACAAATATCACGCACAACTTAAACATCACAGACCGTAACAGCCACAACACCCTGCATTGACAACACAAAACAGACCGATGCAAGCACTACGTACCACACATGAAGCCACACACACTCAAGGAATAACCAAAACAAACACAAGTAAACACCCACACATACAGAGACATAGAAAGCACACACAAGCAACACGCAAACAGTACAACATGTGAAACATCATGTGCCACAGACATCACAGGACATAAAGGCACACACTTCTCACAAACCACATTGAACCGTGTACACACCACACGCACAATCAGGCACACTGCACAATCAAAACGACATGCAGATAACACATCTCACCTCACGCACAAAACAACCAGTCACACACGCAGCGCCTCAAACACAGGAACACGCGTATCGCACTCACACCAAACACACACAACACATCCGAAACCACACACAACCGACGTTAAACACACATAGCACACACACGTTTCGCACACTACACACCCCACACACCAAGGGACCCAGACACCACCCCCCCCCCCCCGCACACGTTTACACACTAGGGCAACTCTGTACAATGCACACACACGCAAAACGCAAAAAGTCACAACACAACTGTCAAAGGGCCCACACCAGACACAACAGAGCACATATTTCTCATAAAGCACACACATCACATTTGCGAGAGTACATGCAGCACACACAAAACAACACACACTGAACAACAAAGCCACATACAGATAACACATCTGACCTCACACACACACAACCTCTCAAACACAGCCAAACACGTATCACAGTCACTCACGCCAAACACACACAACACGTACAAAACCACACCAAAACACACAACCAATGCTAAACACACATAGCACACATTTGTCACACTATACGCCCCCCCCCCGCCCCCCCTACACACACAGCTGCACACAGTCACCCCACACACGGGCACCTCTAAACAATGCACCCACACAGAGAACTCAAAGAGTAACAACACAACAGTCACAAGACACACATCCGAAACATCAAAGCCCATAATTGCTCAGAACACACATGAACCTCGTTTCACCGAGTACACACAGCACACACAATGAGGCACACGAAACAAGCACAACCGCCCGGACGACACATCTCACATCACACACATAAGCAGACACCCACACAACCACTCAAACACAGCCATGCACGAATCACAATCACACACGCAAAACGCACCACACACGACACATTCGAAATGACATGCTCAAAATACACAACCCGCAACAAAAAGAACACCTAATCTATGAAATACACATTTCACGCACTACACGTCACACACAGACACCCCACACACGTGTACACACACAGGCACCACTAGGCAAAGCACACCCAAAACCCAGAAAGGCACAGCGCAACAGTTACAGGGCACATACATGTCACAAAAAAGCACATAATTGCTCACAAAACACACAAATATCATTTGGGAGATTACACAGGACATGTAAGGTGGCACACATAACACGCACAACCACGCACAGACGGCCAATCTCTGTACATCACCCACGTAACAGCCACCCACGCAACCCCTCAAACACAACCAAACCTTAATCGCAATCACAAACAGAACACACACAACCCTCACAATCCAGAGGCAAAACACACGTAACCAGCAAAGTGGACAAATAGCACACATTTCAGACACTACATGCTGCACTGCACACACGACCATGTAGAGACACACCACAAAGATATCCTCACAAGAGCACACAGAACAGAACACGTTCACGCAACACAGGAACATGCATCGCAACAGTCACAAGACACACACCAAACACCTCAAGGCACACACCTGCTCGCAATGCACGTGAAATTCATTGCACAACGTCCTGCGCACAGCATGAGACATACTGAGCAAGCACAACCACAGAGTCAACACATCTCACATCATGCGCAGAACACTACCAGCCAAGCATAACCACAGCCACACACAAATCACAATCACACACGCAAAACACACACAACGCTCACGCGATCATAGAGAAAACAACACATAGCCAGGAAAGACGAATAGCACACATTTCAAACACTGCACGCTACACACACAACCACGCACACACCACACATACATCCTCACGCAGGAGCACAACGCAGAACACACACAACACAGAAACAGGCAACAGAGAGGTCACAATACACACACCACACCCTTCAAGCCCATAAGTGCTCACAATACACACGAGAAACAGTGCACAGAGTACACACTGCACACGCCATGAGACATACTAAACTAGCGCAACCACACACAGTCAACCCATCTCACATCACGTGCATAACTCAAACTGCCAAGCACACACACACAACCCCTCTAAAACAACCACACACAAATCACGATCACACACACAAAACAGACACAACACCTACAGATCCACACACAACCAACAAAAGCACACGTAACACACCTACAACGCACTACACACGACACACACAGCCACGAGCATGCAATATAGAGCACACACAGAACCACACGCAGGCAGCAGGAAACAAAACACAGAAACACACACAAAAGGCACACTCACAGAACACATCAGACACAACGGAAAACTAACACCGCACAGAACGCTCTAAACACACAGAACGCCCAACATATACCCTGTACCTAACACAACAGAGAAAGCATATGGACAGCACTCACACAATCCAGAACACAGTACGTAACACAACACACAACAGAAAGACCAGACACATTACACACAAAACAGGACACGGTAAGCCAAACACACAACATATACAAACACCAATGGATAACGCATCAAAGATGAACAAATATACAACACACAAAGAACCACCCAATGCACACAACACGCAACTCACAGCCACACACGTCACACATTGCACGCCACACAGAGAAAATTACAAGGAACAGTGTACTCAACCAGCACTAAGGAACTCACACCACACATAGTCCATACACAACACACACAACACGGACAACACACAATACACAGAAAATAAGCAAGGCACACAGATCACAGACAGCACAACCCAAAACACACACAGCACACACAGCATGGAAAAGCAGAATACACACACAGTCACAAAACAAACACCACACATCATTCACTACCGTATAGCAACCACAAACACAAACAGCACACTACACCCAGAAAAACCAAAGAGCACAACACAGATTAAACACACGCAACACACAGTAAAGAACACATAACACACAACCCACACAGCGAGACATAAAACAAAGGAACAAAACGACACACAGCGCACACAACACAACGCACACAAAAAATGTTCTAAGCAACACTTGGCACAAAAAAAAAACACACTACAAAGAACACAAACAGTACAACACACATTACACAACACACGCAGAGCACACAACAAACACAGACACACCACACGCATGGAAAGCGCCAAGGCCACACATACGACACACACACTGAAGACCAACATCACACAAAAACAGAGTTTACACACAACCTTTCGACACACAGACAGCACATCACACTAAGCAACAAACCCCACACACTGAGCACATAACTGCACACAATACACATGAACCATGGTTCTCGGAGTAAACACAACACACACTGTGAGGCACACTGAACAAGCATGACCACGCACAGTACACACATCACAATTACACTCCTCATTCAAACAGCCAATCACACACAACCTGTCAAGCACGCACACAAGCCACGATCACACGCAAAACACGCACAACACACACCACATGCAAAGTGACGTGCAATAAATACACAAACCAAAGGGAACACCGAATTGATGAAACACACATTTCGCGCACTGCGCACATCACACAAAACACACACTGAAGCATACAGCACGCAGGGCCTCACAGAATGCACAATACAAAGCACACAACATACACACAAAGCATAAAGGACACAGCACACAAAATCCCACACAACACGTACAGCACACAAACGACAGAACACACACACGATTCGCAAAACAGATAAACATGCACACAGCACACACGCAACTGAGAACACAAATATCACACACACGACACATTGAAAGAAACACATCAACACATTAACACAACACACAAAATAAAACACAGATCGCGGAAGGCCGACCCACACAACACACACAGTCATCACACACAAATTAAACATCGCAGCTCACAACACCCACAACACCCTGCATTGACAACACAACACACAGACCGACGCAACCACTGCACGCGACACGTAAAGACACACGCAACACACACTGAAGCAATAACCACAACAGACACAACACCCACAAACACAAAGATATGAAGAACACACACAAACTCAACACGCAAACAGCACAACATCTGAAACAACATACACCACCAACACCACTGGACATGTAGGCACCCAATTCTCACAAACCACATTTAACCGTGCACACACCCCACACTCAATGAGGCACACCACACAAGCAAAGCCACATACAGACAACACATCTCACCTCACACACATACCATCACACACACAACCTCTCAGACACAGCCAGACGTGTATCACAATCACACACGCAAAACACACACAACACATACAAAAACACACGCAAGACACACAACCAACAGAAAGACGCACACAGCACACATTCCACACACTACACATCCCACACACCAGTTCGCACACAGACAACCCACACACGCATACACACACGGGCACCACTACGCAGTGCACACACACACAAAACTCAAAAAGTAACAACACAACAGTCACAGGGCACACACCAGAAACAACAGAGCACATGTCTCTTATAAAACGCACAACACAAATATCACACACACCACACACCCATCAAAAGAAACCCATCAATACATTAACACAACACCCAAAATAATACAAAATCACAGAACAATACACCGCACAGCAGAGACAAATATCACGCACAACTTAAACATCACAGACCGTAACAGCCACAACACCCTGCATTGACAACACAAAACAGACCGATGCAAGCACTACGTACCACACATGAAGCCACACACACTCAAGGAATAACCAAAACAAACACAAGTAAACACCCACACATACAGAGACATAGAAAGCACACACAAGCAACACGCAAACAGTACAACATGTGAAACATCATGTGCCACAGACATCACAGGACATAAAGGCACACACTTCTCACAAACCACATTGAACCGTGTACACACCACACGCACAATCAGGCACACTGCACAATCAAAACGACATGCAGATAACACATCTCACCTCACGCACAAAACAACCAGTCACACACGCAGCGCCTCAAACACAGGAACACGCGTATCGCACTCACACCAAACACACACAACACATCCGAAACCACACACAACCGACGTTAAACACACATAGCACACACACGTTTCGCACACTACACACCCCACACACCAAGGGACCCAGACACCACCCCCCCCCCCCGCACACGTTTACACACTAGGGCAACTCTGTACAATGCACACACACGCAAAACGCAAAAAGTCACAACACAACTGTCAAAGGGCCCACACCAGACACAACAGAGCACATATTTCTCATAAAGCACACACATCACATTTGCGAGAGTACATGCAGCACACACAAAACAACACACACTGAACAACAAAGCCACATACAGATAACACATCTGACCTCACACACACACAACCTCTCAAACACAGCCAAACACGTATCACAGTCACTCACGCCAAACACACACAACACGTACAAAACCACACCAAAACACACAACCAATGCTAAACACACATAGCACACATTTGTCACACTATACGCCCCCCCCCCCGCCCCCCCTACACACACAGCTGCACACAGTCACCCCACACACGGGCACCTCTAAACAATGCACCCACACAGAGAACTCAAAGAGTAACAACACAACAGTCACAAGACACACATCCGAAACATCAAAGCCCATAATTGCTCAGAACACACATGAACCTCGTTTCACCGAGTACACACAGCACACACAATGAGGCACACGAAACAAGCACAACCGCCCGGACGACACATCTCACATCACACACATAAGCAGACACCCACACAACCACTCAAACACAGCCATGCACGAATCACAATCACACACGCAAAACGCACCACACACGACACATTCGAAATGACATGCTCAAAATACACAACCCGCAACAAAAAGAACACCTAATCTATGAAATACACATTTCACGCACTACACGTCACACACAGACACCCCACACACGTGTACACACACAGGCACCACTAGGCAAAGCACACCCAAAACCCAGAAAGGCACAGCGCAACAGTTACAGGGCACATACATGTCACAAAAAAGCACATAATTGCTCACAAAACACACAAATATCATTTGGGAGATTACACAGGACATGTAAGGTGGCACACATAACACGCACAACCACGCACAGACGGCCAATCTCTGTACATCACCCACGTAACAGCCACCCACGCAACCCCTCAAACACAACCAAACCTTAATCGCAATCACAAACAGAACACACACAACCCTCACAATCCAGAGGCAAAACACACGTAACCAGCAAAGTGGACAAATAGCACACATTTCAGACACTACATGCTGCACTGCACACACGACCATGTAGAGACACACCACAAAGATATCCTCACAAGAGCACACAGAACAGAACACGTTCACGCAACACAGGAACATGCATCGCAACAGTCACAAGACACACACCAAACACCTCAAGGCACACACCTGCTCGCAATGCACGTGAAATTCATTGCACAACGTCCTGCGCACAGCATGAGACATACTGAGCAAGCACAACCACAGAGTCAACACATCTCACATCATGCGCAGAACACTACCAGCCAAGCATAACCACAGCCACACACAAATCACAATCACACACGCAAAACACACACAACGCTCACGCGATCATAGAGAAAACAACACATAGCCAGGAAAGACGAATAGCACACATTTCAAACACTGCACGCTACACACACAACCACGCACACACCACACATACATCCTCACGCAGGAGCACAACGCAGAACACACACAACACAGAAACAGGCAACAGAGAGGTCACAATACACACACCACACCCTTCAAGCCCATAAGTGCTCACAATACACACGAGAAACAGTGCACAGAGTACACACTGCACACGCCATGAGACATACTAAACTAGCGCAACCACACACAGTCAACCCATCTCACATCACGTGCATAACTCAAACTGCCAAGCACACACACACAACCCCTCTAAAACAACCACACACAAATCACGATCACACACACAAAACAGACACAACACCTACAGATCCACACACAACCAACAAAAGCACACGTAACACACCTACAACGCACTACACACGACACACACAGCCACGAGCATGCAATATAGAGCACACACAGAACCACACGCAGGCAGCAGGAAACAAAACACAGAAACACACACAAAAGGCACACTCACAGAACACATCAGACACAACGGAAAACTAACACCGCACAGAACGCTCTAAACACACAGAACGCCCAACATATACCCTGTACCTAACACAACAGAGAAAGCATATGGACAGCACTCACACAATCCAGAACACAGTACGTAACACAACACACAACAGAAAGACCAGACACATTACACACAAAACAGGACACGGTAAGCCAAACACACAACATATACAAACACCAATGGATAACGCATCAAAGATGAACAAATATACAACACACAAAGAACCACCCAATGCACACAACACGCAACTCACAGCCACACACGTCACACATTGCACGCCACACAGAGAAAATTACAAGGAACAGTGTACTCAACCAGCACTAAGGAACTCACACCACACATAGTCCATACACAACACACACAACACGGACAACACACAATACACAGAAAATAAGCAAGGCACACAGATCACAGACAGCACAACCCAAAACACACACAGCACACACAGCATGGAAAAGCAGAATACACACACAGTCACAAAACAAACACCACACATCATTCACTACCGTATAGCAACCACAAACACAAACAGCACACTACACCCAGAAAAACCAAAGAGCACAACACAGATTAAACACACGCAACACACAGTAAAGAACACATAACACACAACCCACACAGCGAGACATAAAACAAAGGAACAAAACGACACACAGCGCACACAACACAACGCACACAAAAAATGTTCTAAGCAACACTTGGCACAAAAAAAAAACACACTACAAAGAACACAAACAGTACAACACACATTACACAACACACGCAGAGCACACAACAAACACAGACACACCACACGCATGGAAAGCGCCAAGGCCACACATACGACACACACACTGAAGACCAACATCACACAAAAACAGAGTTTACACACAACCTTTCGACACACAGACAGCACATCACACTAAGCAACAAACCCCACACACTGAGCACATAACTGCACACAATACACATGAACCATGGTTCTCGGAGTAAACACAACACACACTGTGAGGCACACTGAACAAGCATGACCACGCACAGTACACACATCACAATTACACTCCTCATTCAAACAGCCAATCACACACAACCTGTCAAGCACGCACACAAGCCACGATCACACGCAAAACACGCACAACACACACCACATGCAAAGTGACGTGCAATAAATACACAAACCAAAGGGAACACCGAATTGATGAAACACACATTTCGCGCACTGCGCACATCACACAAAACACACACTGAAGCATACAGCACGCAGGGCCTCACAGAATGCACAATACAAAGCACACAACATACACACAAAGCATAAAGGACACAGCACACAAAATCCCACACAACACGTACAGCACACAAACGACAGAACACACACACGATTCGCAAAACAGATAAACATGCACACAGCACACACGCAACTGAGAACACAAATATCACACACACGACACATTGAAAGAAACACATCAACACATTAACACAACACACAAAATAAAACACAGATCGCGGAAGGCCGACCCACACAACACACACAGTCATCACACACAAATTAAACATCGCAGCTCACAACACCCACAACACCCTGCATTGACAACACAACACACAGACCGACGCAACCACTGCACGCGACACGTAAAGACACACGCAACACACACTGAAGCAATAACCACAACAGACACAACACCCACAAACACAAAGATATGAAGAACACACACAAACTCAACACGCAAACAGCACAACATCTGAAACAACATACACCACCAACACCACTGGACATGTAGGCACCCAATTCTCACAAACCACATTTAACCGTGCACACACCCCACACTCAATGAGGCACACCACACAAGCAAAGCCACATACAGACAACACATCTCACCTCACACACATACCATCACACACACAACCTCTCAGACACAGCCAGACGTGTATCACAATCACACACGCAAAACACACACAACACATACAAAAACACACGCAAGACACACAACCAACAGAAAGACGCACACAGCACACATTCCACACACTACACATCCCACACACCAGTTCGCACACAGACAACCCACACACGCATACACACACGGGCACCACTACGCAGTGCACACACACACAAAACTCAAAAAGTAACAACACAACAGTCACAGGGCACACACCAGAAACAACAGAGCACATGTCTCTTATAAAACGCACAACACAAATATCACACACACCACACACCCATCAAAAGAAACCCATCAATACATTAACACAACACCCAAAATAATACAAAATCACAGAACAATACACCGCACAGCAGAGACAAATATCACGCACAACTTAAACATCACAGACCGTAACAGCCACAACACCCTGCATTGACAACACAAAACAGACCGATGCAAGCACTACGTACCACACATGAAGCCACACACACTCAAGGAATAACCAAAACAAACACAAGTAAACACCCACACATACAGAGACATAGAAAGCACACACAAGCAACACGCAAACAGTACAACATGTGAAACATCATGTGCCACAGACATCACAGGACATAAAGGCACACACTTCTCACAAACCACATTGAACCGTGTACACACCACACGCACAATCAGGCACACTGCACAATCAAAACGACATGCAGATAACACATCTCACCTCACGCACAAAACAACCAGTCACACACGCAGCGCCTCAAACACAGGAACACGCGTATCGCACTCACACCAAACACACACAACACATCCGAAACCACACACAACCGACGTTAAACACACATAGCACACACACGTTTCGCACACTACACACCCCACACACCACGGCACCCAGACACCACCCCCCCCCGCACACGTTTACACACTAGGGCAACTCTGTACAATGCACACACACACGCAAAACGCAAAAAGTCACAACACAACTGTCAAAGGGCCCACACCAGACACAACAGAGCACATATTTCTCATAAAGCACACAAATCACATTTGCGAGAGTACATGCAGCACGCACAAAACAACACACACTGAACAACAAAGCCACATACAGATAACACATCTGACCTCACACACACACAACCTCTCAAACACAGCCAAACACGTATCACAGTCACTCACGCCAAACACACACAACACGTACATACAAAACCACACCAAAACACACAACCAATGCTAAACACACATAGCACACATTTGTCACACTATACGCCCCGCCTGCCCCCCCCCCACACACAGCTGCACACACTCACCCCACACACGGGCACCTCGAAACAATGCACCCACACAGAGAACTCAAAGAGTAACAACACAACAGTCACAAGACACACATCCGAAACATCAAAGCCCATAATTGCTCAGAACACACATGAACCTCGTTTCACCGAGTACACACAGCACACACAATGAGGCACACGAAACGCACAACCGCCCGGACGACACATCTCACATCACACACATAAGCAGACACCCACACAACCACTCAAACACAGCCATGCACGAATCACAATCACACACGCAAAACGCACCACACACGACACATTCGAAATGACATGCTCAAAATACACAACCCGCAACAAAAAGAACACCTAATCTATGAAATACACATTTCACGCACTACACGTCACACACAGACACCCCACACACGTGTACACACACAGGCACCACTAGGCAAAGCACACCCAAAACCCAGAAAGGCACAGCACAACAGTTACAGGGCACATACATGTCACAAAAAAGCACATAATTGCTCACAAAACACACAAATATCATTTGGGAGATTACACAGGACATGTAAGGTGGCACACATAACACGCACAACCACGCACAGACGGCCAATCTCTGTACATCACACACGTAACAGCCACCCACGCAACCCCTCAAACACAACCGAACCTTAATCGCAATCACAAACAGAACACACACAACCCTCACAATCCAGAGGCAAAACACACGTAACCAGCAAAGTGGACAAATAGCACACATTTCAGACACTACATGCTGCACTGCACACACGACCATGTAGAGACACACCACAAAGATATCCTCACAAGAGCACACAGAACAGAACACGTTCACGCAACACAGGAACATGCATCGCAACAGTCACAAGACACACACCAAACACCTCAAGGCACACACCTGCTCGCAATGCACGTGAAATTCATTGCACAACGTTCTGCGCACAGCATGAGACATACTGAGCAAGCACAACCACAGAGTCAACACATCTCACATCATGCGCAGAACACTACCAGCCAAGCATAACCACAGCCACACACAAATCACAATCACACACGCAAAACACACACAACGCTCACGCGATCATATAGAAAAAAAACACATAGCCAAGAAAGACGAATAGCACACATTTCAAACACTGCACGCTACACACACAACCACGCACACACCACACATACATCCTCACGCAGGAGCACAACGCAGAACACACACAACACAGAAACAGGCAACAGAGAGGTCACAATACACACACCACACCCTTCAAGCCCATAAGTGCTCACAATACACACGAGAAACAGTGCACAGAGTACACACTGCACACGCCATGAGACATACTAAACTAGCGCAACCACACACAGTCAACCCATCTCACATCACGTGCATAACTCAAACTGCCAAGCACACACACACAACCCCTCTAAAACAACCACACACAAATCACGATCACACACACAAAACAGACACAACACCTACAGATCCACACACAACCAACAAAAGCACACGTAACACACCTACAACGCACTACACACGACACACACAGCCACGAGCATGCAATATAGAGCACACACAGAACCACACGCAGGCAGCAGGAAACAAAACACAGAAACACACACAAAAGGCACACTCACAGAACACATCAGACACAACGGAAAACTAACACCGCACAGAACGCTCTAAACACACACAACGCCCAACATATACCCTGTACCTAACACAACAGAGAAAGCATATGGACAGCACTCACACAATCCAGAACACAGTACGTAACACAACACACAACAGAAAGACCAGACACATTACACACAAAACAGGACACGGTAAGCCAAACACACAACATATACAAACACCAATGGATAACGCATCAAAGATGAACAAATATACAACACACAAAGAACCACCCAATGCACACAACACGCAACTCACAGCCACACACGTCACACATTGCACGCCACACAGAGAAAATTACAAGGAACAGTGTACTCAACCAGCACTAAGGAACTCACACCACACATAGTCCATACACAACACACACAACACGGACAACACACAATACACGGAAAATAAGCAAGGCCCACAGATCACAGACAGCACAACCCAAAACACACAGCACACACAGCATGGAAAAACAGAATACACACACAATCACAAAACAAACACCACACATCATTCACTACCGTATAGCAACCACAAACACAAACAGCACACTACACAATGAAAAACCAAAGAGCACAACACAGATTAAACACACGCAACACACAGTAAAGAACACATAACACACAACCCACACAGCGAGACATAAAACAAAGGAACAAAACGACACACAGCGCACACAACACAACGCACACAAAAAATGTTCTAAGCAACACTTGGCACAAAAAAAACACACTACAAAGAACACAAACAGTACAACACACATTACACAACACACGCAGAGCACACAACAAACACAGACACACCACACGCATGGAAAGCGCCAAGGCCACACATACGACACACACACTGAAGACCAACATCACACAAAAACAGAGTTTACACACAACCTTTCGACACACAGACAGCACATCACACTAAACAACAAACCCCACACACTGAGCACATAACTGCACACAATACACATGAACCATGGTTCTCGGAGTAAACACAACACACACTGTGAGGCACACTGAACAAGCATGACCACGCACAGTACACACATCACAATTACACTCCTCATTCAAACAGCCAATCACACACAACCTGTCAAGCACGCACACAAGCCACGATCACACGCAAAACACGCACAACACACACCACATGCAAAGTGACGTGCAATAAATACACAAACCAAAGGGAACACCGAATTGATGAAACACACATTTCGCGCACTGCGCACATCACACAAAGCACACACTGAAGCATACAGCACGCAGGGCCTCACAGAATGCACAATACAAAGCACACAACATACACACAAAGCATAAAGGACACAGCACACAAAATCCCACACAAGACGTACAGCACACAAACGACAGAACACACACACGATTCGCAAAACAGATAAACATACACACAGCACACACGCAACTGAGAACACAAATATCACACACACGACACATTGAAAGAAACACATCAACACATTAACACAACACACAAAATAAAACACAGATCGCGGAAGGCCGACCCACACAACACACACAGTCATCACACACAAATTAAACATCGCAGCTCACAACACCCACAACACCCTGCATTGACAACACAACACACAGACCGACGCAACCACTGCACGCGACACGTAAAGACACACGCAACACACACTGAAGCAATAACCACAACAGACACAACACCCACAAACACAAAGATATGAAGAACACACACAAACTCAACACGCAGACAGCACAACATCTGAAACAACATACACCACCAACACCACTGGACATGTAGGCACCCAATTCTCACAAACCACATTTAACCGTGCACACACCCCACACTCAATGAGGCACACCACACAAGCAAAGCCACATACAGACAACACATCTCACCTCACACACATACCATCACACACACAACCTCTCAGACACAGCCAGACGTGTATCACAATCACACACGCAAAACACACACAACACATACAAAAACACACGCAAGACACACAACCAACAGAAAGACGCACACAGCACACATTCCACACACTACACATCCCACACACCAGTTCGCACACAGACAACCCACACACGCATACACACACGGGCACCACTACGCAGTGCACACACACACAAAACTCAAAAAGTAACAACACAACAGTCACAGGGCACACACCAGAAACAACAGAGCACATGTCTCTTATAAAACGCACAACACAAATATCACACACACCACACACCCATCAAAAGAAACCCATCAATACATTAACACAACACCCAAAATAATACAAAATCACAGAACAATACACCGCACAGCAGAGACAAATATCACGCACAACTTAAACATCACAGACCGTAACACCCACAACACCCTGCATTGACAACACAAAACAGACCGATGCAAGCACTACGTACCACACATGAAGCCACACACACTCAAGGAATAACCAAAACAAACACAAGTAAACACCCACACATACAGAGACATAGAAAGCACACACAAGCAACACGCAAACAGTACAACATGTGAAACATCATGTGCCACAGACATCACAGGACATAAAGGCACACACTTCTCACAAACCACATTGAACCGTGTACACACCACACGCACAATCAGGCACACTGAACAATCAAAACGACATGCAGATAACACATCTCACCTCACGCACAAAACAACCAGTCACACACGCAGCGCCTCAAACACAGGAACACGCGTATCGCACTCACGCCAAACACACACAACACATGCGAAACCACACACAACCGACGTTAAACACACATAGCACACACACGTTTCGCACACTACACACCCCACACACCACGGCACCCAGACACCACCCCCCCCGCACACGTTTACACACTAGGGCAACTCTGTACAATGCACACACACACGCAAAACGCAAAAAGTCACAACACAACTGTCAAAGGGCCCACACCAGACACAACAGAGCACATATTTCTCATAAAGCACACAAATCACATTTGCGAGAGTACATGCAGCACGCACAAAACAACACACACTGAACAACAAAGCCACATACAGATAACACATCTGACCTCACACACACACAACCTCTCAAACACAGCCAAACACGTATCACAGTCACTCACGCCAAACACACACAACACGTACATACAAAACCACACCAAAACACACAACCAATGCTAAACACACATAGCACACATTTGTCACACTATACGCCCCCCCTGCCCCCCCCCACACACAGCTGCACACAGTCACCCCACACACGGGCACCTCGAAACAATGCACCCACACAGAGAACTCAAAGAGTAACAACACAACAGTCACAAGACACACATCCGAAACATCAAAGCCCATAATTGCTCAGAACACACATGAACCTCGTTTCACCGAGTACACACAGCACACACAATGAGGCACACGAAACGCACAACCGCCCGGACGACACATCTCACATCACACACATAAGCAGACACCCACACAACCACTCAAACACAGCCATGCACGAATCACAATCACACACGCAAAACGCACCACACACGACACATTCGAAATGACATGCTCAAAATACACAACCCGCAACAAAAAGAACACCTAATCTATGAAATACACATTTCACGCACTACACGTCACACACAGACACCCCACACACGTGTACACACACAGGCACCACTAGGCAAAGCACACCCAAAACCCAGAAAGGCACAGCACAACAGTTACAGGGCACATACATGTCACAAAAAAGCACATAATTGCTCACAAAACACACAAATATCATTTGGGAGATTACACAGGACATGTAAGGTGGCACACATAACACGCACAACCACGCACAGACGGCCAATCTCTGTACATCACACACGTAACAGCCACCCACGCAACCCCTCAAACACAACCAAACCTTAATCGCAATCACAAACAGAACACACACAACCCTCACAATCCAGAGGCAAAACACACGTAACCAGCAAAGTGGACAAATAGCACACATTTCAGACACTACATGCTGCACTGCACACACGACCATGTAGAGACACACCACAAAGATATCCTCACAAGAGCACACAGAACAGAACACGTTCACGCAACACAGGAACATGCATCGCAACAGTCACAAGACACACACCAAACACCTCAAGGCACACACCTGCTCGCAATGCACGTGAAATTCATTGCACAACGTTCTGCGCACAGCATGAGACATACTGAGCAAGCACAACCACAGAGTCAACACATCTCACATCATGCGCAGAACACTACCAGCCAAGCATAACCACAGCCACACACAAATCACAATCACACACGCAAAACACACACAACGCTCACGCGATCATATAGAAAAAAAACACATAGCCAAGAAAGACGAATAGCACACATTTCAAACACTGCACGCTACACACACAACCACGCACACACCACACATACATCCTCACGCAGGAGCACAACGCAGAACACACACAACACAGAAACAGGCAAAAGAGAGGTCACAATACACACACCACACCCTTCAAGCCCATAAGTGCTCACAATACACACAAGAAACAGTGCACAGAGTACACACTGCACACGCCATGAGACATACTAAACTAGTGCAACCACACACAGTCAACCCATCTCACATCACGTGCATAACTCAAACTGCCAAGCACACACACACAACCCCTCTAAAACAACCACACACAAATCACGATCACACACACAAAACAGACACAACACCTACAGATCCACACACAACCAACAAAAGCACACGTAACACACCTACAACGCACTACGCACGACACACACAGCCACGAGCATGCAATATAGAGCACACACTGAACCACACGCAGGCAGCAGGAAACAAAACACAGAAACACACACAAAAGGCACACTCACAGAACACATCAGACACAACGGAAAACTAACACCGCACAGAACGCTCTAAACACACAGAACGCCCAACATATACCCTGTACCTAACACAACAGAGAAAGCATATGGACAGCACTCACACAATCCAGAACACAGTACATAACACAACACACAACAGAAAGACCAGACACATTACACACAAAACAGGACACGGTAAGCCAAACACACAACATATACAAACACCAATGGATATCGCATCAAAGATGAACAAATATACAACACACAAAGAACCACCCAATGCACACAACACGCAACTCACAACCACACACGTCACACATTGCACGCCACACAGAGAAAATTACAAGGAACAGTGTACTCAACCAGCACTAAGGAGCTCACACCACACATAGTCCATACACAACACACACAACACGGACAACACTCAACACACAGAAAATAAGCAAGGCACACAGATCACAGACAGCACAGCCCAAAACACACAGCACACACAGCATGGAAAAACAGAATACACACACAGTCACAAAACAAATACCACACATCATTCACTACCGTATAGCAACCACAAACACAAACAGCACACTACACAAAGAAAAACCAAAGAGCACAACACAGATTAAACACACGCAACACACAGTAAAGAACACATAACACACAACCCACACAGCGAGACATAAAACAAAGGAACAAAACGACACACAGCGCACACAACACAACGCACACAAAAAATGTTCTAAGCAACACTTGGCACAAAAAAAACACACTACAAAGAACACAAACAGTACAACACACATTACACAACACACGCAGAGCACACAACAAACACAGACACACCACACGCATGGAAAGCGCCAAGGCCACACATACGACACACACACTGAAGACCAACATCACACAAAAACAGAGTTTACACACAACCTTTCGACACACAGACAGCACATCACACTAAACAACAAACCCCACACACTGAGCACATAACTGCACACAATACACATGAACCATGGTTCTCGGAGTAAACACAACACACACTGTGAGAGGCACACTGAACAAGCATGACCACGCACAGTACACACATCACAATTACACTCCTTATTCAAACAGCCAATCACACACAACCTGTCAAGCACTCACACAAGCCACAATACACGCAAAACACGCACAACACACACCACATGCAAAGTGACGTGCAATAAATACACAAACCAAAGGGAACACCGAATTGATGAAACACACATTTCGCGCACTGCGCACATCACACAAAACACACACTGAAGCATACAGCACGCAGGGCCTCACAGAATGCACAATACAAAGCACACAACATACACACAAAGCATAAAGGACACAGCACACAAAATCCCACACAACACGTACAGCACACAAACGACAGAACACACACACGATTCGCAAAACAGATAAACATACACACAGCACACACGCAACTGAGAACACAAATATCACACACACGACACATTGAAAGAAACACATCAACACATTAACACAACACACAAAATAAAACACAGATCGCGGAAGGCCGACCCACACAACACACACAGTCATCACACACAAATTAAACATCGCAGCTCACAACACCCACAACACCCTGCATTGACAACACAACACACAGACCGACGCAACCACTGCACGCGACACGTAAAGACACACGCAACACACACTGAAGCAATAACCACAACAGACACAACACCCACAAACACAAAGATATGAAGAACACACACAAACTCAACACGCAGACAGCACAACATCTGAAACAACATACACCACCAACACCACTGGACATGTAGGCACCCAATTCTCACAAACCACATTTAACCGTGCACACACCCCACACTCAATGAGGCACACCACACAAGCAAAGCCACATACAGACAACACATCTCACCTCACACACATACCATCACACACACAACCTCTCAGACACAGCCAGACGTGTATCACAGTCACACACGCAAAACACACACAACACATACAAAAACACACGCAAGACACACAACCAACAGAAAAACGCACACAGCACACATTCCACACATTACACATCCCACACACCAGTTCGCACACAGACAACCCACACACGCATACACACACGGGCACCACTACGCAGTGCACACACACACAAAACTCAAAAAGAAACAACACAACAGTCACAGGGCACACACCAGAATCAACAGAGCACATGTCTCTTATAAAACGCACAACACAAATATCACACACACCACACACCCATCAAAAGAAACCCATCAATACATTAACACAACACCCAAAATAATACAAAATCACAGAACAATACACCACACAGCAGAGACAAATATCACGCACAACTTACACATCACAGACCGTAACACCCACAACACCCTGCTTTGACAACACAAAACTGACCGATGCAAGCACTACGTACCACACATGAAGCCACACACACTCAAGGAATAACCAAAACAAACACAAGTAAACACCCACAAATACAGAGACATAGAAAGCACACACAAGCAACACGCAAACAGTACAACATGTGAAACATCATGTGCCACAGACATCACAGGACATAAAGGCACACACTTCTCACAAACCTCATTGAACCGTGTACACACCACACGCACAATCAGGCACACTGCACAATCAAAACGACATGCAGATAACACATCTCACCTCACGCACAAAACAACCAGTCACACACGCAGCGCCTCAAACACAGGAACACGCGCATCGCACTCACGCCAAACACACACAACACATGAGAAACCACACACAACCGACGTTAAGCACACATAGCACACACACGTTTCGCACACTACACACCCCACACACCACGGCACCCAGACACCACCACCCCCCTGCACACGTTTACAGACTAGGGCATCTCTGTACAATGCACACACACGCAAAACGCAAAAAGTCACAGCACAACTGTCAAAGGGCCCACACCAGACACAACAGAGCACATATTTCTCATAAAGCACACAAATCACATTTGCGAGAGTACATGCAGCACACACAAAACAACACACACTGAACAACAAAGCCACATACAGATAACACATCTGACCTCACACACACACAACCTCTCAAACACAGCCAAACACGTATCACAGTCACTCACGCCAAACACACACAACACGTACAAAACCACACCAAAACACACAACCAATGCTAAACACACATAGCACACATTTGTCCCACTATACGCCCCCCCCGCCCCCCCCACACACAGATGCACACAGTCACCCCACACACGGGCACCTCTAAACAATGCACCCACACAGAGAACTCAAAGAGTAACAACACAACAGTCACAAGACACACATCCGAAACATCAAAGCCCATAATTCCTCAGAACACACATGAACCTCGTTTCACCGAGTACACACAGCACACACAATGAGGCACACGAAACAAGCACAACCGCCCGGACGACACATCTCACATCACACACATAAGCAGACACCCACACAACCACTCAAACACAACCATGCACGAATCACAATCACACACGCAAAACGCACCACACACGACACATTCGAAATGACATGCTCAAAATACACAACCCGCAACAAAAAGAACACCTAATCTATGAAATACACATTTCACGCACTACACGTCACACACAGACACCCCACACACGTGTACACACACAGGCACCACTAGGCAAAGCACACCCAAAACCCAGAAAGGCACAGCACAACAGTTACAGGGCACATACATGTCACAAAAAAGCACATAATTGCTCACAAAACACACAAATATCATTTGGGAGATTACACAGGACATGTAAGGTGGCACACATAACACGCACAACCACGCACAGACGGCCAATCTCTGTACATCACACACGTAACAGCCACCCACGCAACCCCTCAAACACAACCAAACCTTAATCGCAATCACAAACAGAACACACACAACCCTCACAATCCAGAGGCAAAACACACGTAACCAGCAAAGTGGACAAATAGCACACATTTCAGACACTACATGCTGCACTGCACACACGACCATGTAGAGACACACCACAAAGATATCCTCACAAGAGCACACAGAACAGAACACGTTCACGCAACACAGGAACATGCATCGCAACAGTCACAAGACACACACCAAACACCTCAAGGCACACACCTGCTCGCAATGCACGTGAAATTCATTGCACAACGTTCTGCGCACAGCATGAGACATACTGAGCAAGCACAACCACAGAGTCAACACATCTCACATCATGCGCAGAACACTACCAGCCAAGCATAACCACAGCCACACACAAATCACAATCACACACGCAAAACACACACAACGCTCACGCGATCATAGAGAAAACAACACATAGCCAGGAAAGACGAATAGCACACATTTCAAACACTGCACGCTACACACACAACCACGCACACACCACACATACATCCTCACGCAGGAGCACAACGCAGAACACACACAACACAGAAACAGGCAACAGAGAGGTCACAATACACACACCACACCCTTCAAGCCCATAAGTGCTCACAATACACACGAGAAACAGTGCACAGAGTACACACTGCACACGCCATGAGACATACTAAACTAGCAAAACCACACACAGTCAACCCATCTCACATCACGTGCATAACTCAAACTGCCAAGCACACACGCACACAACCCCTCTAAAACAACCACACACAAATCACGATCACACACACAAAACAGACACAACACCTACAGATCCACACACAACCAATAAAAGCACACGTAACACACCTACAACGCACTACACACGACACACACAGCCACGAGCATGCAATATAGAGCACACACAGAACCACACGCAGGCAGCAGGAAACAAAACACAGAAACACACACAAAAGGCACACTCACAGAACACATCAGACACAACGGAAAACTAACACCACACAGAACGCTCAAAAACACACAGAACGCCCAACATATACCCTGTACCTAACACAACATAGAAAGCATATGGACAGCACTCACACAATCCAGAACACAGTACATAACACAACACACAACAGAAAGACCAGACTCATTACACACAAAACAGGACACCGTAAGCCAAACACACAACATATACAAACACCAATGGATAACGCATCAAAGATGAACAAATATACAACACACAAAGAACCACCCAATGCACACAACACGCAACTCACAACCACACACATCACACATTGCACGCCACACAGAGAAAATTACAAGGAACAGTGTACTCAACCAGCACTAAGGAACTCACACCACACATAGTCCATACACAACACACACAACACGGACAACACACAATACACAGAAAATAAGCAAGGCACACAGATCACAGACAGCACAACCCAAAACACACAGCACACACGGCATGGAAAAACAGAATACACACGCAATCACAAAACAAACACCACAAATCATTCACTACCGTATAGCAATCACAAACACAAACAGCACACTACATAAAGAAAAACCAAAGAGCACAACACAGATTAAACACACACAACACACAGTAAAAAACACATAACACACAACTCACACAGTGAGACATAAAACAAAGGAACAAAACGACACACAGCACACACAACACAATGCACACAAAAAATGTTCTAAGCAACACTTGGCACAAAAAACACACTACAAAGAACACAAACAGTACAACACACATTACACAACACACGCAGAGCACACAACAAACACAGACACACAACACGCATGGAATGCGCCAAGGCCACACATACGACACACACACTGAAGACCAACATCACACATAAACAGAGTTTACACACAACCTTTCAACACACAAACCACACGACACACTAAACAAGAAACCGCACACACTGAGCACATATCTGCACACAATTACACATGAACCATGGTTCTCGGAGTTAACACAACACACACTGTGAGGCACACTGAACAATCACGACCATGCACAGTACACACATTACAAGTCCAATCCTTATTCAAACAGCCAATCACACACAACCTGTTAAGCACACACACAAACCACAATCACATGCAAAGCACACACAACACACACAACATTCAACGTAAGTGCAATGAATACACAAACCAAAACAAAAGGAACACCGAATTGATGAAACACACTGTACATATCACATAAAACACACACTGAAGCATACAGCTCGCAGGGCCTCACAGAATGCACAATACAAAGCACACAACATGCACACAAAGCATAAAGGATACAGCACACAAAATCTCACACAACACGTACAGCACACAAACGACAGAACACACACACAATTCGCAAAACAGATAAAATACACACAGCGCTCACGCAACTGAGAACACAAATATCGAACAAACTAAATAAAACACAGATCACAGAATGCCATCCCACATAACACACACAATCATCACACACAAATTAAACATTGCAGCTCATAACACCCACAACACCCTGCATTAACAACGCAACACACAGACCGACGCAACCACTGCACGCGACACATAAAGACACACGCAACACACGCTGAAGCAATAACCACAACAAACACAACACCCGCAAACACAAAGATATGAAGAACACACACAAACTCAACATGCAAACAGCACAACATCTGAAACAACATACACCACCAACATCACAGGACATATAGACAACCAATTCTCACTAACCTTATTTAACCATGTACACACCCCACACTCAATGAGGCACACCACACAAGCAAAACCACATACAGAGAACACGTCTCATCTCACACACATGCCATTAAACACACAACCTCTCAAACACAGCCAAACATGTATCACAATCACACATGCAAAACACACACAACACATACAAAATCACACGTGATACACAACCAACAATAAACACACATAGCACACATTTCACACACTACATACCCCACACACCAGTGCACACAGACAACCCACACACATATACACACACGGCCACCACTACACAATGCACACACAAAAAAAACTCAAAAAGTAACAACACAACAGTCACAGGGCACACACCATAAACAACAGAGCACATGTTTCTTATAAAACGCACAGCACAAATATAACACCCACAACACACACATTAAAAGAAACACATCAGTACATTAACACAACACACAAAATAATACAAAATCACAGAACAATACACCACACAGCAGAGAGAAATATCACGTACAACTTAAACATCACAGATCATAACACCCACAACACCCTGCATTGACATCACAAAACACAGATTAATGCAAGCACTACGTACCCCGTATAAAGCCACACACAACACACACTCTAGGAATAACCACAACAATCGCAACTAAACACCCACAAATACAGAGACATAGAAAACACACAGAAGTAACACACAAACAGTACAACATATGAACCAACATATTCCACAAACATCACAGGACATAAAGGCACACACTTCTCACAAACCACATTTAACCATGTACACACCACACACACAATCAGGCACACTGCACAATCAAAACAACATACAGATAACACATCTCACCTTACACGCAAAGCAACCAATCACACAAACAGCCCCTCAAACACAGAAAACACATATCACAATCACTCATGCAAATCACACACAACACATACAAAACCACACACAAAACACACAACCAATGTTATACACACATAGCCCATATTTCGCACACTACCCTCTCCACACACAACTGCACACAGACACCCCCTACCGCATATACAGTAGGACAACTCTGTACAATGCATACACACACAAAATGCAAAATCTCACAACACATGTGTCAAAGGGCACACACCAGACACAACAGAGCACATATTTCTCATAAAGCACACAAATCACATTTGCGAGAGTACATGCAGCACACACAATGAGGCACACTAAACAACAAAGCCACATACACATAACACATCTCACCTCACACTCAAAACAACCAATTGCACACACAGCCTCTCAAACACAGCCGAACACGTATCACAATCACTCACGCCAAACACACACAACACATACAAAACCACACCAAAAGACACAACCAATGGTAAACACACATAGCACAGATTTGTGACACTACACCCCCATCACACAACTGCACACAGTCACCCCACACACATATACACACATGGGCACCTCTAAACAATGCACACACACAGAGAACTCAAAAGGTAACAACTCAACAGTCACAAGACACACATCCGACACGTCAAAGCACATAATTGCTCGCAACACACACGAACCACATTTCACTTTAATCTGTGTATGTCTTTGGGTTTAATGTGAGTCTCTTGTAGGCAGCATATGGACAGGTCTTGTTTTTTAATCCATTCAGTAACTCTATGTCTTTTGATTGGTGCATTCAGACCATTTACATTTAGTTTGATTATTGATAGGTATCTACTCATCACCATTTTAGGCTTTCGATTCATAGTTGCCAACAGTTCAAGGGCAGCTTCATACTACCTAAGTTTGATTAACTCACTTAGTAAGCTATTTCAACCACAATCTGAAGTTTCTTTTTTTACTTTCCCTTCTTTATATATTAGGTGTCATATTCTGTGCTCTTTGTGTATCCCTGACTGACTTTGGGGGTTGTTAATTTTGCATTTACATAGTTATTAACTGGTCTACTTCCTTTACTATAGTTTTATTTTCTCTGGTGACAGCTATTTAGCCTTACGAGCACTTCCATCTATAGCACTACCTCCAAAATACCCTGTAGAGATGGTTTGTGGAAGGTAAATTCCCTCAATTTTTACTTATCTGGATATTGTTTAATCCCTGCTTCAAACTTAAATGATAATCTTGCTGGCGAGAGTATTTTTGGTTCGAGGACCTTGTGTTTCATTGAATTAAATATATCATGCCAGTCCCTTTTGGATTTTAGGGTTTCTGTTGAGAAGTCTGATGATAGCTTCATGACTTTTCCTTTGTATGTGATCTTTTCTCTCTGGCTATTTTTAATACTCTGTCCTTACTCTTGATCTTTGCCATTTTAATTATATGTATTGGTGTTGTCTTCCTTGGGTCCCTTTTGTTGGGAGGTCTGTGCACTTCCATGGCCTGAAAGACTATTTCCTTCCCTCGATTGGGGTTTTTCAACAATTATTTCCTCAGACACTTCCATCCCTTTTTCTCTCTCTTCTTCTTTTGGTACCCCTATAATGCGAATATTGTTCTGTTTGGATTGGCCACATGGTTTTCTTTGTTCCTTCATTCCTAGAGATCCTTTTTTCTCTCTGTGCCTCAGCTTCTTGGTATTCCTGTTCTCTAACTTCTATTTCATTTTCTGCCTCCTCTACTTCATCTAATTTGTTTTTAAATCCCTCCATTGTGTTTCACTTTGGATAATGCATTTTTTCAGTTTCTATCTCTTTCTGGAGGTCCTCCCTGAGGTCTTGAATATTTTTCCATAGCTCTGTGAACATGTTTATGATTTTTATTTTGAAATATTTATCAGGAAGGTTTGTGATTACAGTTTCACTTAGCCCTCTTTCTGGTGTTTATGGGATTTTGGTTTGTACCAGTTTCTTTTGACATTTAATATTTGTAATGAATAATATGGAATAATAACTTTGTGTAGGCAGTGCCCTCCAGTGCCCAGAAGCTCTGCTCTCTGGAGCTTCCTAGCACCTTGAGCAATGGTAGGAGTCACAGGTTAGTAGCACCGGTGACTTCCAGGAGGAAAACTCTTTCCTGCTTCCTGGCTGTAGTGCCTGCCTCCACTGCCAGGACCAGTGGGCATGCGTGCAGAGAGGAGCCTCCATGCCAGCCTCCCATAGCTGCCATAGGCAGGGATGCCCCCTGGCTGGCCTGGTGCAAGGGCCGGGGAAGCCAGTTTGCAAGCTACCACCAGCTGGGAGGAAGGAGCAGCAGGCTGCATATAGCAGTGGGGGGCCTCGGTGCATGTCACCAGCCAGGGGGATGCAGTGCCTGAAACTCCTGAAAGAGGAAATTGTTTAATTGCTCTGAAATTGTTAAAAGCTCCCAAAAAAACCCAACCTGCTGGGATGAGTGCCCCAGGACAATTTTGTCCACCTGTCCTTTCTCCTGTGCAGCAAGCTCTGTACAATCCTTACCCCTTTAGCATCCCTCTCACTGTTGGGAGGTCTCTGATTCCCTGCCTTTCTTTCATCCCATAGTGGCTGTTTGTGGGTACCTGTTCTCTGCAAGTGGCTGGAATCTGTCTGAGTATTCCACCCATCTTCACTTTCCAAACCCACTAATCTCCAGAGCACCATGTAATGTATTTTCATGGTTCCAGAGCAGATCTCCAGGGCTGTGTTCAGCAGTACTAGCCCTCCATACCCTCTCCACTCTGTTTCTCTTCCTCCCACCAATGATCTTGGATGGGGGAAGGGCTTGGGATCCATCAGGTCACAGCTTTGCTACTTTTCCCATTTCTGTGAGGTCTTCTCTTTTCCCCAGATATGGGCAATCTGTCAGTCTTCTTTCCTGTCACTCTTTCAGGATTTGTTGTATTTGCTACACTTCATATTATTTGTGGTTTTGGGGGTAGGTTTCTGTCTCACTTCTCATTCTACCATTGTTAAGCCCCTCTGGACCATGGTTCTTGTGGAGTGTAGCATGTGATAGCTGCTTTACACGTTGGGGGACCAATTAACTCTCTCTCCTAATTGGGACATCTCAGATAATTAATGGGCTACAATAATTATACCAGGATAACAGGAATTAAATGACACTTACTATAAATATGTGCTGAAGACAGAGATGAAGTATTTAAAAGGTACAATGATTAGATCTGCATTTAAAAAAAGAATCATGACTAATGTCTTAGAGTTGGATTACAGGGAGAATGGATTTGAAATCTTATGCAATATTACAGTAACCTCTATGAAATATATAATTGTATAATTATGGTTAAATGAATTTGAATATTTAGAAAGTTAACTTTTAGATTCAAATTCAAAAGTTAAATATTTTTCTTTTTAATAAATGTATCTCAGTATTTTGTAAACATGAAGCAGTATGTGAGCACAGCTGTGTAAAACATTTAAAGCTCATGTCAGTCTACCTCCTTGTAGTGTACAATTTAACTTAAAATACTGCACTGAGGAGATAATACATGTAAAGTGAATATGTCAACACAAAATGTACTATCATAATTTTGATTGCTGGATCACACAAAATGTCTATGAAAATGGTATTTTGTGATACATTACAAAGATGGTCACAAATTATTCAGAATCTGAATCTTTAGGAAAAAAGCTTAGGTTTACAGGAGTAAAAAAGGGAGGGCAGGGCAGAAGTAAAGAACTCTGATGCAGTTAATTGTTTGAAAAATGATTATTAGAGGGGAAGTTTTTATTTAAAATTAGAAATCTGTGACAGGAATGTGCTGTTTCCAAGTTGAGAGTCTGGGGAGTTTTGGACCTTGGTCTGGAACTGTGTGTCTAAGCTTTGAGTAGTGCATGATTTTGTTGGGAGATGAGCCACTAAAAGAGTGGTAAAGCTAGATGGTTATTTTGTGTCCTAAAATATAGTAGAAAGATACAGAAGAATCTTAACTATTGGGAAACAAACCTGTGATTCCTGTATCAAACACAACCGGCATGTGTGTGTTTGGCAGAGACAGGGGTGAAGAGAGAAAAACATCCTCAAAGGAGGATGCTGAAGAAATGGTCCAGAATTGACACAAGGTAATCACCTTGGGCTTTCTGCACATGACTCAACAACACTTATCAGAGAAATGGAGTGAAAACTACAGTGTCACCTCCAGCTGTGCAGATGACAATGGCCAAAATGTAACATTGCTGGTGAGATGGACAACCTGCACCACAGAAATTCAGACACCTAAGAAAATTACATAAAATGTCACATAACAATAAGTCAACTGAGAGGAAATGGACAAATTCCTAGAAACGTACACTCTTTCAAGACTGACCCAGGCAGAAAGAAAATCTAAACAGACCAATTACTAGTAACAAAATTAAATTGGTAATCAAAAAGCTCCCAACAAAATGTTTATGACCAGAAGGCTTCACAGGTGAATTCAACCAAACATTTAAAGAAGAGCTAATATCCACCCCTTAAAGTACCCAAAAATCAGAAGAGGGAATACTTCCAAACTCTGAGGCCAGTGTCATCTGTGGATACTGAAGGTTCCTATGGCTGGTATTCTCACCTGGCCCTGGTTGGCTAGCTCACTACACATGTGGGCACTACATTGCTTTGACTGTATATAAAGAACTCTGCTCAGTGCTCTGGGTGACACAGTGACATGGCTGAAAGGGTGCAGGAGAGCAGAGACTGGAGTGGTGGCAGCACCGAGGACAGAGACTGAGACTGCTGCAGGGGCAGAGAGGGCCAGAAGCAGAGACCAGCTTGCTGCATGCAGACTTGCTTTGAGTGGATGGGATTCTAGTGCTTGACCTGCCACTGTGGAAATAAAATTGGGTATAAACCCTTTCACCTATAGAATGTTCCCCTGTCATTTCTTTGGTGTCATTGAATCCATAGTGAACTTGCCTGGGGCTGAAACCCATTGGCAAGACACACACTAATACCAAAACTGGCCTGAGGGTGCAGTAAAAAATTCTTTACATTTAAGTGACAGTGATGGTACCATGTCTAAGTGAGGCAGGGAGCAGGTTGGGAAGAGGCAAATGACCAACTCACTGCTATATGTACATGTGTGTTTCAGTGCCTATAACCCTTGGGAAAATAAATGAGAGACCACACTGACATGCTTATCTTGATGTGTACCCTGATGGGGAAACCTGAGGGACACCCAAATCCACAAGGTTGAGAGATGGTTCAAAACGGGAGGCACCTCTAGAACTAATATCCGAATTCAGTGAAGTTTAAGGATACAAAATTAATACACAGAAATCTGTTGCATTCCTATACACTAATGATGAAATAGCAGAAAGAGAAACCAGGAAAACAATTCCATTGACAATTACATTAAAAGAATAAAATACCTAGGAATAAATCTAACCAAGGAAATGAAAGACCTATACTCTGAAAACTACAAGACACTCATGAGAGGAATTAAAGAAGATACCAATAAATGGAAACACATCCTGTGCTCATGGATAGGAAGAATTAATATTGTCAAAATGACCATCCTGCCTAAAGAAATCTACAAATTCAATGAAATCCTTATCAAAATACTGACAGCATTCTTCAATGAACTAGTGCAAATAATTCTAAAATTCATATTGAACCATGAAAGAGCCCAAATACCCAAAGCAATCCTGAGAGGGAAGATTACACCCCCCAACTTCAAGCTCTACTACAAAGCTACAATAATCAAGACAATTTGGTACTGACACAAAAACAGACCCATACACTGATGGAACAGACTAGAGAGCCCAGACATAAACCCAAGTATATATGGTCAATTAATATACGATAAAGGAGCCATGGATATACAATGCAAAAATGACAGCATCTTCAAAAACTGGTGTTGATAAAACTGGACAGCTAAATGCATGAGAATGAAACTGGATTATTGTCTAACCCGATACACAAAAGTAAACTTTAAATGGATCAAAGACCTGAATGTAAGTCATGAAACCATAAAACTCTTTGAAGAAAACATAGGCAAAAATCTCTTGAATATAAACATGAGAAACTTTTTCCTGAACGTATCTCCTTGGGCAAGGGAAACAAAATAAAAAATGAACACATGGGACTGTGTAATGCTAAAAAGCTTCTGTACAGCAAAAGACACCATCAGCAGAACAAAAAGGCATCCTACAGCGTGGGAGAATATATTTGTAAATGACATAACAGACGAGGGATTGACATCCAAAATATATAAAGAACTCACACATTACAACACCCCAAAAGTAAATAACCCTATTAAAAAATGGGCAGTTGAAAGGCATCCTACAGTATGGGAGAGTATTCATAGATGACATATCCAAAAAGAGGGTGACAATCAAATTATATAAGAGCACACACACCTCAACAAACAAAAATCAAATAAGCCAACTAAAAAATGGGCAGAGGAGCTGAACCGACACTTTTCCAAAGAAGAAATTCAGATGGCCAGCAGGCACATGAAAAGGATGCTCCATATCCCTAATAGTCAGATAAATTCAAATTAAAACCACAATGAGATATCACCTCACAACAATTAGGATGACCACCATCCAAAAGACCAACAACAACAAATGTTGGGGAGGATGTGAAGAAAGGGGAACCCTCCTTCACTTCTGGTGAGAATGTAAATTAGTTCAACCATTGTGGAAAGCAATATGGAGGTTCCTCAAAAAACTCAAAATAGAAATACCATTTGACCCAGGAATTCCACTCCCAGGAATTTATCCTAAGAATGCAGCAGCCTAGTTTGAAAAAGACATACGCACCCCTGTTTATTGCAGCACTGTTTACAATAGCCAAGAAATGGAAATAACCTAAGTGTCCATCAGTAGATGAATGGATAAAGAAGATGTGGTACATATAGACAGTGGAATATTATTCAGCCATAAGAAGAAAACAAATCCTACCATTTGCAACAACATGGATGAAGCTAGAGGGTATTATGCTCAGTGGAATACTCCAGGCAGAGAAAGACAAGTATCAAATGATTTTATTCATCTGTGGAGGACAAGAACAAAGAAAAAACTGAAGGAACAATACAGCATCAGACTCACAGACCCCAAGAATGGACTAACAGTTACCAAAGGGAAAGGGATTGGGGAGGATGGTTGGGAAAGGAAGGATAAGGGGGACAAGGGGCCATTATGATTAGCACACATAATGTGTGTATGGGGGGACACAGGGAGGGCTGTACAACACAGAGAAGACAAGTAGTGATTCTATAGCATCTTACTATGCTGGTGGACAATGAGTATAATGGGGTATGTGGTAGGGACTTGATAATAGGGGGAGCCTAGTAACTATAATGTTGCTCATGTAAGTGTACATTAATTATAGCAACATAAAAATGAATAATAATAATATTTTGACCAGAGTGTGGATGTGGGTTGGAGATAAAGTAAGCAATATACATTAAAATTTTAAATGTACTTCCCCTTTAATTTAATAAATTTACTTCTCTGCAACCCATAGACAAATGTACCCATAACAAGGAGAATAAGGGACTTTAAGATGAACACACACAACACAGCATGGGGCCATGGGAAGGCAGTATAGCACAGACAAGTAATGACTCTATAGCATCTTACTACATTGATGGACAGTGACTGTAATGGGGAATGTGATGGGGACAGGATAACGGGGAGAATCTAGTAACCACATTGTTGCTCATGTGATTGTATATTATGATAGCAAAATAAAAGAGAGAGACACCTGATTTTTATTCATTGAACACTCTGTCAGGCATTGTTCTAGAGGTGAGATCTGCTGTGCATATACTTAAAATATAGCACCTTCTATGCTTTGTATCACACCTAGCCAGTATAAATTTAAAGCTTTAACAAATACTGGGTGAAAAACATTTGGTGTCAATGAGCATTTTTAATCAATCTGGATTAGCTAAAAAAGCACATTTCAAAGGCATGGAAACTTCATATCTAAGATGAAACCTACTACTTTGCTTCAAGACAGCCAAGTTCCACTGACACATAAACTGTAGAAAATGTTTGTTGGTAATGTTTGACTCCTGAACTATAGCTCCACATTAATGATTCTGAGATGATACTCAGAATGATGTTACTAATACATGCCAGCCCACCAAAAACCTAATGTTATGTTGGTAACAATGACGACATAAACACACTCCAGCAGGCTCCTCACTCCCCATGTAATCTAACCTCCAGTGCCAATCATATGATCCTAAAGCCAAAGGCACCCTATGGATTAAACATGCACATCCTAACAGAGACCCACACAGATGGTCAAGGGAGACTTTATTTTCTTTGATATTAACAACAAATACTGCATTTGAGTAAGCCTGCAGTTAGTGGTGACCCTACTCTCCCAGCAGAGTCACTAAAGACAGCAAGAAACTGCCAAAATAACCAGAGGAGACCAGAAGAGGCCATGAGCACCTAGCTGCTGTACCAGTGTGGGCCAGTGAGGGCAGGGAAGCCAGACTGTTTTCCTTTCTGATGAACTCATAGGTTTTCCTCCAAAAATTGTAATGGTTTCACTTTACCTAATACAAAATTTTTAAAAAATCACATTTCAGAAGAAATATTATACATACTGTATTCAGAAGCACTGACTGCTTTTTCTTCACCTTTTTCTCCATGAGCCTGTAGGCATTTGAGTCTCCTGAATTTCTTTTTTTTTTTGAGAGGGCATCTCTCATATTTATTGATCAAATGGTTGTATAGGGGAGTCAATGCTCAAGGTACAATCATTAATCCACCCCCAGCCTAATTATCATCAGTCTCCAATCTTCTGAAGCACAATGAACAAGTTCTTACATGGTGAACAAATTCTTACATAGTAAGTTCTTACATGGTGAACAGTACAAGGGAAGTCACCACAAAAACTTTTGGTTTTGATCACTCATTATGAACTGCAAACAATTAGGTCAAATATGAATATTTGTTTGATTTTTATACTTGATTTATATGTGGATACCACATTTCTCCCTTCATTATTATTTTTTAAATAAAATGCTGAAGTGGTAGGTAGATGCAAGATAAAGGTAGAAAACATAGTTTAGTGTTGTACAAGAGCAAATGTAGATGATCAGGTGTGTGCATGTAGACTAAGTGTTAATCCAAGCTAGACAAGGGCAATAAAACATCCACAGATGCAGAAGGTTTCTCTCAAAACATGGGGGGGGGGGCGTGAGGTTCTAAGCCTCACCTCTGTTGATCCCCAATTTCTCACCTGATGGCTCCCCTGCAACTCTGCCTGTCTTAGGTTGTCCCTCCCATGAGGAATCTTACCCGTCTCTGGCTAACCAGCCATCTTCTGGGGCCATACAGGGAAATGTAAAGTTAGTAAGTGAGAGAGAAGCCATATTGTTTGAAAAGGTTAGCTTGTTACTTCTCTGCAGATTTATGCCCTGTGGCTTCTATGCCCAGCATTTGTCTTGAGGTATCTTTACCACTTGGAGGAATTATGCTACTTGGTGAATTCGATATGAGGCACGAATTCTATTTAAGGGTTGTAATTAGGAAGGAAGAGAAAAGCTATAGATGTAGCAGATGGAAGAAAACATGGGAAGATTGATTATTTCTTTGACATATCTTCTTATAGAGTAACTTAAGCATATATAGTTTTTAAACTACTAATTAAATTGTGCACACACATTAACATAATAGAAATACAGTTACATAACCAAAGCAGACCTACAATTACCAGCCATCTCCAGTGAAACCAAGAAAACCAGTTAGGCACCCTAGGCACTTGTGAAAATTTGTCTATGATATAATGGATATTGTCCAACTGTACTTGAACAGTCTGAGAGAAATCAGACAAATTAAAACAACCCATTCCTGGGAACTGTTCACATCCCATATGTTCTTTTCACAGTAGATAGTCTGTAGTTGTAAGATTTTGGAGAGCTACAACTTGCACTTTTCCTAATTCTTGGTTGAGTTCCAACAGTATAGGTCCAGTCAAATTTGTTGTTTTACTGTATGCAAAGGCCAGCTTGGATATCTCCTTCTTCATTCCCATGGCAAGTCCAGGAACCAGTGGGATGAATGCAGCTACAACTGCAGCATTGCTTGGATCTCTGTTGAGGTTTTTCAATGATCATCTTCTGGTATGACTCTTCCAGAGAGTGCTGATGTTGGAAGTTCTTCTTCATATCATATCTTAGTTCATTTTCTGGGTAGCCAAATTAGGCTTTGATTCTCTGTATAAACACAAATAGACCCTTTGCCCACACTTTGATATGCCTTTTATACCATTGTGTAGAACTCATTGGAGGTCACCACACAGGAACTGCTTTTTTTTTTTAAGAGAAAGGAATATTATCAGAAAAGTGTACTTCGATAGCCGATCATCTGACACCCTTTAAATGATCAAAATTAAGGATATTTAAAGCATGCATTAATCGTTGATTTACAGTTAGTTTTCTTCCTATCAGGGAGTAATTACCCTTCTCTTTCATTCTTTCTTTTTTTTAATCTTTAATCTACACTTACATGAAGAATATTATGTTTCCTTGGCTCTCCCCTATACCAGGTCGCCCCTATAAACCCCTTTACAGTCACTGTTCATCAGCATAGCAAAATGTTGTAGAATCACTACTTGTCTTCTCTGTCTTGTACAGCCCTCCCCTTTCTCATACCCCCCATGCATGCTAATCTTAATACCCCTCTTCTTCTTCCCCCCCCTTATCCCTCCCTACCCACCCATCCTCCACAGTCCCTTTCCCTTTGGTACCTGTTAGATCATTCTTGGGTTCTGTGATTCCGCAGCTGTTTTGTTCCTTCAGGTTTTTTTTTTTGGTCTTATATTCCACAGATGAGTGAAGTCATTTGGTATTTCTCTTTCTCTGCTTGGCTTATTTCACTGAGCATAATACCCTCCAGGTCCATCCATGTTGCTGCAAATGGTAGGATTTGCCCTCTTCTTATGGCTGAGTAGTATTCCATTGTGTATATGTACCACATCTTCTTTATCCATTCATCTACCGATGGACATTTAGGTTGCTTCCAATTTTTGGCTATTGTAAATAGGGCGGCGATAAACATACGGGTGCATCTGTCTTTCTCAAACTTGATTGCTGCGTTCTTAGGGTAAATTCCTAGGAGTGGAATTCCTGGGTCAAATGGTAAGTCTGTTTTGAGCATTTTGATGAACCTCCATACTACTTTCCACAATGGTTGAACTAATTTACATTCCCACCAGCAGTGTAGGAGGGTTCCCTTTTCTCCACAGCCTCGCCAACATTTGTTGTTGCTTGTCTTTTGGATGGCAGCCATCCTTACTGGTGTGAGGTGATACCTCATTGTATTTTTAATTTGCATTTCTCTCATAATTAGTGATGGGGAGCATCTTTTCATGTGTCTGTTGGCTATCTGTATTTCTTTTTTGGAGAACTGTCTGTTCAGTTCTTCTGCCCATTTTTTAATTGGGTTATTTGATTTTTGTTTGTTAAGGTGTGTGAGCTCTTTATGTATTTTGGACGTCAAGCCTTTATCGGATCTGTCATTTACAAATATATTTTCCCATACTGTAGGGTTCCTTTTTGTTCTATTGATGGTGTGTTTTGCTGTACAGAAGCTTTTCAGCTTAATATAGTCACACTTGTGCATTTTTGCTGTTGTTTTCCTTGCCCGGGAAGATATGTTCAAGAAGAGGTCACTAATGTTTATGTCTAAGAGGTTTTTGCCTATGTTTTTTTCCCACGAGTCTAATGGTTTCATGACTTACAAATAGGTCTTTGATCCATTTTGAGTTTACTTTTGTATATGGGGTTAGACAATGGTCCAGTTTCATTCTCCTACATGTAGCTGTCCAGTTTTGCCAGCACCATCTGTTGAAGAGACTATCATTTAGCCATTGTATGTCCTTGGCTCCTTTATCAAATATTAATTGACCATATATGTTTGGGTTAATGTCTGGAGTCTCTATTCTGTTCCACTCGTCTGTGGCTCTGTTCTTCTGCCAGTTACAAGTTATCTTGATTACCATGGCTTTATAGTAGAGCTTGAAGTTGGGGAGTGAGATCCTCCCTACTTTATTCTTCTTTCTCAGGATTGCTTTGGCTATTAGAGGTCTTTGGTGTTTCCATATGAATTTTTGAATTATTTGTTCCAGTTCATTGGAGAATGTTGCTGGTAATTTGATAGGGATTGTATCAAATCTGTATATTGCTTTGGGCAGGATGGCCATTTTAACGATATTAATTCTTCTTAGCCAAGAGCATGGGATGAGTTTCCATTTGTTAGTGTCCCCTTTAATTTCTCTTAAGAGTGTCTTGTAGTTTTCAGGGTACAGGTCTTTCACTTCTTTGGTTAGGTTTATTCCTAGGTATTTTATTCTTTTTGATGCAATTGTGAATGGAGTTGTTTTCCTGATTTCTCTTTCTATTGGTTCATTGTTAGTGTATAGGAAAGCCACAGATTTCTGTGTGTCAATTTTGTATCCTGCAACTTTGCTGTATTCTGATATCAGTTCTAGTAGTTTTGGAGTGGAGTCTTTAGGGTTTTTTATGTACAGTATCATGTCATCTGCAAATAGTGACAGTTTAACTTCTTCTTTACCAATCTGGATACCTTGTATTTCTTTGTTTTGTCTGATAGCCATGGCTAGGACCTCCAGTACTATGTTAAATAGCAGAGGGGAGAGTGGGCATCCCTGTCTAGTTCCCGATCTCAGAGGAAAAGCTTTCAGCTTCTCGTTGTTCAGTGTAATTTTGGCTGTGGGTTTAAGATATATGGCCTTAATTATGTTGAGATACTTGCCCTCTATTCCCATTTTGCTGAGAGTTTTTATCATGAACGGATGCTGAATTTTGTCAAACGTTTTTTCAGCATCTATGGAGATGATGATGTGTTTTTTCTCTTTCTTTTAGTTGATGTGGTGGATGATGTTGATGGATTTTTGAATGTTGTATCATCCTTGCATCCCTGGGATGAATCCCACTTGGTCATGGTGTATGATCCTTTTGATATACTTTTGAATTCGGTTTGCTAATATTTTGTTGAGTATTTTTGCATCTACGTTCATCAGGGATATTGGTCTGTAATTTTCTTTCTTTGTGGGGTCTTTGCCTGGTTTTTGTATTAGGGTGATGTTGGCTTCATAGAATGAGTTTGGGAGTATTCCCTCCTCTTCTATTTTTTGGAAAACTTTAAGGAGAATAGGTATTATGTCTTCTCTGTGTGTCTGATAAAATTCCGAGGTAAATCCGTCTGGCCCGGGTGCTTTGTTCTTGGGTAGTTTTTTGATTACCGTTTCAATTTCTTTGTTTGTAATTGGTGTGTTTAACTTCTGTGTTTCTTCCTTGGTCAGTCTTGGAAGGTTATATTTTTCTAGGAAGTTGTCCATTTCTTCTAGGATTTCCAGCTTATTGGCATATAGGTTTTCATAGTAGTCTTTAATAATTCTTTGTATTTCTGTGGAGTCTGTCGTGACTTTTCTGTTCTCATTTCTGATTCTGTTGATGTGTGTTGATTCTCTTTTTCTCTTAATAAGTTTGGCTAGAGGCTTATCTATTTTGTTTATTTTCTCAAAGAACCAGCTCTCGGTTTCATTGATTTTTTCTGTTGTTTTATTCTTCTCAGTTTTGTTTATTTCTTCTCTGATCTTTATTATGTCCCTCCTTCTGCTGACTTTAGGTCTCATTTGTTCTTCTTTTTCCAATTTCGATAATTGTGATGTTAGACTATTCATTTGGGATTGTTCTTCCTTCTTCAAGTGTGCCTGGATTGCTATATACTTTCCTCTTAGTACCGCTTTCACTGCGTCCCACAGAATTTGGGGCTTTATGTTGTTTTTGTCATTTGTTTCTATATATTCCTTGATCTCTATTTTAATTTGTTCATTGATCCATTGATTATTTAGGAGCATGTTGTTAAGCCTCCATGTGTTTGTGAGCCTTTTTGTTTTCTTTGTAGAATTTATTTCTACTTTTATACCTTTGTGGTCTGAAAAGTTGGTTGGTAGAATTTCAATATTTTGGATTTTGCTGAGGCTCTTTTTGTGGGCTAGTATGTGGAGTATTCTGGAGAATGTTCCATGTGCATTTGAGAAGAATGTATATCCTGTTGCTTTTGGATGTAGAGTTCTATAGATGTCTATTAGGTCCATCTGCTCTACTGTGTTGTTCAGTGCTTCCGTGTCCTTACTTATTTTCTTCCTGGTGGATCTATCTTTTGGGGTGAGAGGTGTGTTGAAGTCTCCTAAAATGAATGCATTGCAGTCTATTTCTCCATTTAGTTCTGTTAGTATTTGTTTCACATATGCTGGTGATCCTGTGTTGGATGCGTATATATTTAGAATGGTTATATCCTCTTGTTGGACTGAGCCCTTTATCATTTTGTAGTGTCCTTCTTTATCTCTTGTTACTTTCTTTGTTTTGAAGTCTATTTTGTCTGATATTAGTGCTGCAACCCCTGCTTTCTTATTGCTGTTGTTTGCCTGAAATATGTTTTTCTATCCCTTGACTTTTAGTCTGTACATGTCTTTGGGTTTGAGGTGAGTTTCTTGTAAGCAGCATATAGATGGGTCTTGCTTTTTTATCCATTCTGTTACTCTGTGTCTTTTGATTGGTGCATTCAGTCCATTTACATTTAGGGTGACTATTGAAAGATATGTACTTATTGCCATTGCAGGCTTTAAGTTTGTGGTTAACAAAGGTTCAAGGTTAGCCTCTTTAGTAGCTTACCACCTAACTTAGCTCACTTATTGAGCTGTTATACGCACTGTCTGGAGATTCTTTTCTTCTCTCCCTTCTTATTCCTCCTCCTCCATTCTTCATATGTTGGGTGTTTTGTTCTATGCTCTTTCTGGGAGTGCTCCCATCTAGAGCAGTCCCTGTAAGATGCCCTGTAGAGGTGGTTTGTGGGAAGCAAATTCCCTCAGCTTTTGATTGTCTGGGAATTGTTTAATCCCACCATCATATTTAAATGATAGTCGTGCTGGATACAGTATCCTTGGTTCAAGGTCCTTCTGTTTCATTGCATTAAATATGCATGCCATTCTCTTCTGGCCTGTAGGGTTTATTTTGAGAAGTCTGATGTTAGCCTGATGAGTTTTCCTTTATAGGTGACCTTTTTCTCTCTAGCTGCCTTTAAAACTCTTTCTTTGTCCTTGATCTTTGCCATTTTAATTATTATGTGTCTTGGTGTTGTCCTCCTTGGGTCCTTTCTGTTTGTAGTTCTGTGTATTTCTCTGGTCTCTTCCATTATTTCCTACCCCAGTTTGGGAAGTTTAAAGCAATTATTTCTTCAAAGACACTTTCTATCCCTTTTCCTCCCTCCTCTTCTCCTGGTACCCCTATAATACGGATATTGTTCCTTTTGGATTGGTCACACAGTTCTCTTAATATTGTTTCATTCCTGGAGATCCTTTTATCTCTCTCTATGTCAGCTTCTATGCGTTCCTGTTCTCTTGTTTCTATTCCATTAATGGCCTCTTGCATCTTATCCATTCTGCTTATAAATCCTTGCAGAGTTTGTTTCATTTCTGTAATCTCCTTTCTGGCATCTGTGATCTCCCTCCAGACTTCATCCCATGTCTCTTGAGTATTTCTCTGCATCTCTGTCAGCATGTTTATGATTTTTATTTTGAATTCTTTGTCAGGAAGTCTGGTTAGGTCTGTCTCCTTCTCTGGTGTCCCTGTGATCTTGGTTTGCCTGTAATTTTGTCTTTTCATGATGATAGGAATAGTTTGCAGAGCTGTGACCAGTGACAGCTGGAAGAACTTCCCTTCTTGTTGGTTTGTGGCCTTCCTCTCCTGGGAGAATAGCGACCTCTAGTGGATTGTGCTGGGTAGCTGCACGCAGACAGGGTTTCTGCTTTCTGCCCTGCTGCTATGGAGTTTATCTCCACTGTTGCTGTGGGCTTGGCCTGACTCTGGCTGCTGCTCCAAAGTGGTAGAGTTGCGTTGGAGGGGGAGAGGCCAGGAGGCTATTTATCTCCATAAGGGGCCTCTGTGCTCCCTGCAGCCCAGGGGATTAGAGTGCCCAGAGATCCCTGGATTCCCTACCTCTGGACTAAGTGTCTCGCCCTGCCTCTTTAAGAGTTCCAAAAAGAACCTGCCAAAAGAAAACAATGACCAGAAAAAAAAAAATGGCTGCTCGTTTTTCTTTATTTTCCAGCACCAGCCTCAGGCACCCCGCTCACCAGTCTTGCTGCCCTGTTTCCCTAGTATTGGATTCCCTATCCCTTTAAGACTTCCAAAAAGCTCTCACCAAAACAAAACAAAAAACAAACAAACAAAAAAAGTGGCCGCTCACGTTTCTTTTATTCTCCAGCACCGGCCTCTGATACCCGCTTGCCAGTCTTGCTGCCCTGTTTCCCTAGTATTGGGGTCCCTGTCTCTTTAAGACTTCCAAAAAGCACTCGCCACAAAAAAAAAAAAAAAAAAGATGGCCGCTCGCTTTTCTTTTGTTCTTGGGTGCCGGCCTCCGGTACCCACTCACCGTTCTTACTGCCCTGTTTCCCTAGTATCTAGGGCCCCATTGCACTGTGTCTGTGCTCTGGTTTGGATGACTGGGGCTGGGTGTTCAGCAGTCCTGGGCTCCTTCTCCCTCCCACTCACACCTCTCTCCTCCCGCTGGGAGCTGGGGGAGGGGTGCTCAGGACCCGCCAGGCCCAGGTTTGTATCTTACCCCCTTTCTGAGGCACTGGGTTCTCACAGGTGTTGATGTGGTCTGGATGTTGTCCTGTGTCCTCTGGTCTTTATTCTAGGAAGAGTTGTCTTTGTTATGTTTTCATAGATATATGTGGTTTTGGGAGGAGATTTCTGCTGCTCTACTCATGCCGCCATCTTGGCTCCTCTCTCCTGAATTTCTTTTACACCAGATATGGGCTGTTTGAAAACTATTTCATTATCTTTACCATCATCTATCTCAGCTGCTTCAGATTTTTGTTTCTCCAAAAAAGTTGGTGTACACACTGGTGTGGGGCCCTGGATTCAGTAAGCCAAAGATTATAATACCTAAATGTGGGAGGATTAGGAATGACTTTTACCGCCACCCTGCCCCCCAAATATCATCTTCCCTGTTTCTACAAGTCGTGCTGTTATTTTAGGCCTGTTCCATCCTTCAGTGATATAAGTGCACATAATAAAGAGCTTAGGTGCTTATCAGACCTAGTTTGGAAATTTACAATTAATTGGAATACAATACACTCCATTCTAGGGCATCAGGTAGAAAACTAATGTTACATTTATGCAAATAGAAGCTGTTTTTCCCTACTGACTTGGTCACTTTGCTGGAAAGGTAAAAACTGCAATAAACTGACAATGGCTTTAGCTAAACTCACTTTATCTGCTAAATCACCAGTAAGGGTTTACCAAAAGTCAGAAGAGTGAATTTGAAATTTTAGTAAGTAATAACAGTAGAAACTGCTTTTCCTTTTCAAATTATTTCTGTAATACCTGATACCCATAATACTGAGGACAATTTTACCTGGCTCTCCACAGGCTTCTCAGGAGATTTCTGAGGGCCTTTTTATTCTTCTTCTTAGGTAAAACCTTCAATAAATTTTTGGAGACTTCATCAATTGGCATATTTATCAACTGTAGTGTCTTAGTTATATTTTCCCGTATATCTTTCCTTTTATCTGGCATGTAAGAAGTAAAAATTTACCTGGCTATCCACAGTCTTCTCAGGAATTTTCAGAGGGCCTGAAGCTTTTTTCAATTTTTTGTTAGAAAAATCCTGCAATAAATTTTGAGAGACTTCATCAATCGACATGTTTACCAGCTACTGTGTCTAATTTTCCCATCTATCTTTCTCTATTATCTGACATGAAATGTGATAAATAAAAATTTACCTGGCTGTTTATAGATTTCTGAAGATTGGTGTTTGAATAATATTTTCCCTTTTTATGCATAATCTTAAATAAACTTAAAGAAGTTATGACAGCCTCACATATTTACATTTTTAACTTAAATCAGACCCCCATATGTATCACCAGTAAATCCTCCCTAAATGACACAGCACTGCATTTCAAAAGGCAAAGCCCACAAATACAGGAATGACCTTATGAGAAGGGAAAACTAAAGAGGGTCTTGACTGAGGAGTGGGTAGAAACCACAGAAGGGGAGGTTAAGGTCCAAGCCAGGGGCTGGCTGCACAGAGGCCTGGCAGGGAGGTGGAGCCAGGTAGATGCCCGCAGGCAGGCCCTGAATGCGCAGGCAGTCCTGGTGGAGATCAAGACAGGGGCAATGAAGCAGGCCTGCCTTCCCAGAGTAGCCTGCCTTTCTGAGCTTCAGTGCTCCAGTTCCTAAAAGGTTCCCAAGAGTGCCAGGGCCCAAGTCTGTGACAAAGTGCTCTTCAACACATACCCCTGGAGACCATGTTTGGAATCTGGGAAAAGAACTGACCGCCAGGAATTGGCCCAAAGAGGGTGACTCAGTCTTTTAGTTTTTAGACAGGTTAAAAACCTAATAAACTTGGGAATACACGCCAGCTCTTATCAACTCATTAGCTTTTCGAAAATAAGCATGAGAGGGTCTATGGAAGACCCCAAACAATCTTGAGATTTAGTTAAAAGGCTTACACACCTGAATGACCTCCATTCTTGTTTTACAGTAAAAGACACAGCTCTCCTTACCATGAAAGGGGATCAAAGAGTCAGCAGGGTCCCCTGTTTGAACTAGCAAGAAAGACCTGGATGAAAGTCTGTGCTAACTCATCTTCATGGAAGCAGACTTGCTACATTTCAATACCTACTCAATTAATTCATAGACTTGAAGCTTTCTAGTTAATTCTGATATTACCTTTAAAACAATTTCCAGTTTAAAACATTAAGTGAAGTTTTTATTGGAATGCATTAAAAGGATAGTCAACTACGTATCTTGGTATTTACTGACAGCATAAAATGAAATAAACCAATTATTTAATTCTGGTAACAACACCTTTAATTGTAATCTATGAGCATTATGGTTTTTGGTTAAAGTAGTTTAACTTCAATAATTTAAAGACAGAACATGAAAATTTTGCACATCACTTTCAGGAGTTTCTGCTTCTGTTTGAGGGAGATACAGGACTTGCTCTGAAAAACTCAGCAAGGGTGTACAATGCAGTTTCAAAACCTAGTATTCATAAATACTGCATCACACACTCCATATATCAAATCATGAACATGTAACTAGTGAGGTACAAATCCACCCCCAAGAAAAAACTTACCAGTGAAGGAAATCATAATCAATTCATTTCTTAGCTAATCTCTTCCTGAGTAATTTTTCTTTCTTTTTAAATCACTCCTCCCTCTGTAGATTCTGAAGAAGCATCCGGTTCTGATTATACCACTTCATTGCTGGACATGACGGCTTTTAAAATGGCATGTGCTACTCTCCTTGTGCACTTTTTCAGGTGGTGTGAAATGACCTATGTCAAAAAGACCTTCAGCCAAGTGGAGGGAGGATTTAATGCTGACTTCAGGACTTCCCAGTGTCCTTCTCCATGTCTCACTCAAGATGACATGTCGCCATGTACACGGAGCAGCTCAGGAGAATAAAGCAGGTACCCTAAGGAAAAGGCACAGTCACCAGCTGTTCATCAGACAGCTACTGTGCAGCAAGAACTTTTCTGGGGCAGAGGATACACCACAGAATGAGATGCACAATGTAAGGGATGGGCTCCTGAAGCTAAGGATCCCTCCATGGGTCGTGTGGCCTGCTGTAGCCCATCTTCCCTGGGCCCCTCTCCAGGATGAGGGCAGCTCACTGCCTGTCTGTCTACATGTCCCTTTGAGGGCCCTTTTCAGGCTATGGAAGCACAATGGAACATACAGGAGGAAAGCCAAAATCCCCAGAGGCAACCCACAATGATGGATGAGGAGCAGGGGATAAAGGCCCCAGTGCCCCAGTCCCAGTGGGAATACTTCTGTCTCCAGTGTCACCAAGCAGGATGGAGCCGAGCAGCTGACTAACATACCCTTCACTGACTTCTGTCTCACTTCACATCCTGCAGGTATTTTCCTAGGATCACATCCAAAATAAACTACCTTATTCAGAAAAGATGTGGCCCATCCTATTGTGACCCATCTTTCAGGAAAAAGCCAGACAACACAGCACTGGTCCTCCATGTATGGGTGGTCCTGACATCCTCTGAGTCCTCTCTTGGCCATTTCCTCCTACAAAAGCCATGCCTGTACCTTGCGAACGGTCCCGTGACATAAAAGAAGCTACTGAGATTCTCTCTCATGGCAACAGAGCCAGTTTAGAGATGCTGCCTGAGGAGCCTGGACAGCTGTTTGAGCAGGCACATGAGCCTTGGGCACCTGGGGTGGGTGTCCAGTGCTCATACTGGTCCGACAGGAGCACTTACACTTTAAGAGTTTTTCACCAAAAAGGTAGTTGTTCATTGTTTCACCAACAACCTTGGCAACATCTTCAGATTCAAACTCCACGAAGCCATAGCCTTTGCTATTTGCAGTCTGCAATGGAAAATCCACCACAAAAAGTAGGACAACTGAATTCTCACATTTCATTAAAATTCTAAAATGCCATCAATTTAACAGACATTAACTGCATTAACATGTAACACTATGACACCTTTAATTCCAACTTCAACTCACAATATGGGGTCTGTTGCAGGAAAGGGCCCAAACCTGCTATCAATGTTCAGGTATTCCTGGGTTTTTGATTATGTGACAAGTACATCACCCTAACTGGAATAACTCAATAGCAGTGCCTATCACATAAAGGAAATTCGGGAAGCCCCACGGTACTTTATTAATGATCGATCTCATTGGCAGTCAATTTAGTCTTGTCTTAGAAACACTCAGGATAGTACAATGCTTCACAGAGAATGCAGGTAATACAATTATCATTCTATATGTTAAGAAATAAAAAACCCAACTCCTCAGTGTCTCCAAGCTACTCAATAAAATACTGTGGCCATTTTCATGTTTCCTAGGGATTGATCACCTTTATATTTGGGGCAAAAGAGCAGTGTCAGCATCCCTGAAATATGCATCCTGGGTTCCAGACTCTTGGCCTCATCTCAGTGACAGAGCATGGGTCCGAGAGTCTGAATGCTGGGTGCTGGGTCCTGGCTCTGGCACGTACTTGGGAAGGTAACATTAAGCCTCAGTTTTTCATTCCATAAGACAGGGATAAAATACTCCCATAGGGTTGCTATGAAGATAAGAAATAATCAAAAGTGCTCCACACAATGCCTGTCAAGGACTCAATAATGTTACTGCAGGATAGCAGATTAAGCTGTCCCAAAGAATGCTAGTTGGTCATTATTTTGAGCCAAAGACAACTGAGAAGCAGATAAAGGAAAAGCTCACTGCCCTCCTGTATTTGTCTAAAAGCAAGACATACCAAAGGTGCCTTCCCTTCTGTCTACAGGAAAGACAAAAGTTAGAATAGTCTACATAACAAAGCCCACTAATAAGACTTTATCATTAATGTCCCATTTATTTGCCTTCCCACGATTTGCATCCTGAGAAACTCAAAGTCCTCTTCCTTTGTCTTGTCACTTTTCTGAAAAGGTATTGTCCCTTTACTAAGATGCTAAGAGGCCCTAGTTCTCCCTGAGTGACTCATCTCTGAGTGCTCCCATGGGTAGCATACTTATGTTTGATTCAGTCTTGTTAATCTGTATCTCTCAGTCCAACTTAGAATCCCAGCCACAGAACCTAGGGGATAATAAAATTCTTTTCTTCCATATAGTTCCCATTATTAGTAACAATAACTAGAAATATTTCACAACCTTGCATTAAACATATTTTTGGATTTGGATCAGAACTGGTGATGTGATTCTGGAAATAAGAAACCACTTAAAAGGTTCATGGCTTAACCAGGAGGCTCATTTTCTAACACCAGCTGTGCTATTAACTAGTAACCTGGACATGCCCAGAGGTCTGGCAACAGGAGGACTCTGATAAAAAGTCAATGCTTAAAAACCCTTCGCCATCCAGATTCTTTCAAAAAGGATGGAAAGATGAAGTGGAAGAGATTCTATGAAATCCAACTTAATGTGCAACTGACATAAACCTATTGAAAAGTCATGTGAAAATAAAATGTCAGGTGTCTAAAACAAACAAAAACCAAACACCTTTACCTAGTAATCCCAGATTGTTCGAAATACTAAGCAAATAGTCAAAATTGGGGTAAATGGGGAAGGTGGTAGCTTTATTGTGCAGCAATGCTGGACATGGTAATATTAGTGCATCCCCTTAAGGAGCAGGCTAACTGTAAGACAACCAGCCCAAACTCGTCATAACAGCCAACATCAAGAAGAGCAGCAAAAGGGGAAGGAACTGTCACATCTGCTGAAGAGTTCCAACCGAGCACAGTGCATGAACCTTGATTGGATCCCATGATGAGTAGGGAAAAAAACAGCTCAAGACACTTCTGGAACTGAGGACACATGAGGGTGCAGAGAATGTTATAGATGCTGCACTATGTGTATGCGGGAGGGTCTTATTATATTCATGATTCAGCAGTAAAGTATTAGGGCTGCTACTTTCTCCAAAAGGTTCAGCAAAGAAAAAAGTCTATGTTTTTACAAATATGTAGAAAGATGAAGCTGGTTTGTCAGAATGTCACTAATGGATAGTTAATGGGTGAATCCAGGTGAGGGGTAGAGAAGTTCACTACACTATTTTTTCTACCAGTCTGTGGACTTGAACATTTTCAAACTACAAAGGTGGGGAGAACAGTGACTACATTGTAATATGGGAAGAAATGTACAAAATAACACAGCACAAAAGGCAGAAAAAAAATTTTCAAAAAACCCAAGGCATTCAAGATGAAGGCATGAAAGGTGAGACAGAGAATTCCTCCCAAAACCACATATAGTGTGAAAATATAGTTAATACAACTAGTGCTAAAACAGCAACAGGAAAGAAGGCTGCACCAGACTGCATACAGACCCCAGGAATAAAGCAGACCTCATGAAACATGGTAACTTACAAAAGCCTTGATCTGACTAGAGCCAAGCCCTTCCCCCCACACCAGCTCACCAGCAGAAGGAAGAGAAACAGACCAGGGAGGGTGTGGAAGCCTAAGACTGCTGAATACTTAGCCCTGGAGGTCTGCTTTGGGGCACAAACCTACATTGTGTGGTGCTCTGAAGGTTGGTGGGGTTGGGGAGCTGGGACAGGTGGAGTGCTTGAGAGACTGAGATTCCAGCTATTTGTGGAAGATGGGATCCACACCCAGCTGCTCTGGGACAAAGGAAAGGCAGGCAGTCTGAGAGGCTACCTAGCAGTGAGAGGGCTGCTGAAGGGGTGGGGTTTGCATGGAGCTTCCTACATGATAGAAGGGATAGGTGGACAAGGTTGTCTGGGCACAGTCTGTTCAGCAGGTTGGGAACTTTGAGGAGCTTCAGGCGTTCCATCCACCTGGCTGGCTACTCAGCTCTGAGGTCCCCCACTGTGACCTGCAGCCTGTTGTGCCTTCCTCCTGGCCTGCCAGCACCAGCTTGCAAACGAGCAGTCACTGCACTGATATCAGGCCAGTGAGAGGGAGGTCCCATCTACAACAGCTAGAGACACCAAGAACAGAGGTTTACACCTGTGTGCTTGGCCAACTGGCTCTGATACTGGAGACAGGCACTGCAGCCAGGAAACAGGAAACAGCTCTTTACTCCCTGTAGGCACCAGCTCTTCTCCCCTATGACCCTCAACCTCATTCAAGGGACTGAGCAGCTCCAGAGACTGGAGTTTTTGGGCACTAGTGGGCACCACACAGAAATATGAAATGTCAGAAGAACATGGTTCAGACCAAAATCTCAGAAACCCCAGAAAAAGGGCCAAATGAAACTGAACTCACAAATCTTCCTGAAAGAGAGTTTAAAATAAAAATCATAATCATGCTCATGGGGATACAGAAGAATATTCAAGAACTCAGGGATGAATTTAAGATAGAGATTCAATCATTAAGAAATTCCATATCTGAAATGAAACATGCAATGGAGGGATTTAAAAGCAGATTAGATGGAGTAGAAGAGATGGTAACTGAAATAGAAATTAGAGAAGAGGAATACAAAGAATCTGAGGCACAGAGAGCAAAAAGGATCTCTAAGAATGAAAGAATATTGAGAGAACTGTGTCACCAATACAAATGGAACAGTATCTGCATTATAAGGGTACCAGAGGAAGATGAGAGAGTAAAATGGATAGAAAGTGTCATTGAGGAGGTACTTGCTGAAAACTTTCCCAATCTGGGGAAGGCATAGTCTCTCAAGCCATGGAGGTGCACAGATCTCCCAACACAAAGGGCCCATGGAAGACAACATCAAGACATATAATAATTAAAATGGCAAAGATCAAGGATAAAGACAGACTTTTAAAAACAGCTAGAGAGAGAAAAAGATCACATAAAAAGGAAAACCCATCAGCTATCATAAGATTTCTCAACAGAAACCTTACAGGCCAGAAGGCAGTGGCATGATGTATTTAATGTAATGAAGCAGAAGGACCTCAAACTAAGAATACTCTACCCGATAAGGTGATCATTTAAGTTTGAAAAAGGGATTACAAATTTTCAGATAAGCAAAAGCTGAGAGAATTTACCTCTCACAAACCACCTCTACAGTGCATTTTGGAGGGACTGCTATAGATGGAAATATTCGTAAGGCTAAATAGACATCATCAGGGGAAATTAAACCACAGCAAAATAGAACAGTTAATTACTAAGCAGATGCAAAATCAAAACAACTACCCCAAAAGTCAATCAAAGGATAGACAAAGAGTACAGAATATGATACTTAACGTATAAAGAATGGAGGAGGAAGAAAAAGGGGGGAAAAAAAGAACCTGCAGGTTGTGTTTGTAATAGCATATGAAGTGAGTTAAATTAGACTGTTAGATAAAAGTGAATTACCCCTGAACCTTTTGTAACCACAAATCTAAAGCATGCAGTGGCAATAAGTACATACCTATCAATAATTACCCTAAATGTAAATGGTCTTAATGCATCAATCAAAAGACATAGAGTCATTGAATGGATAAAAAAACAAGATCCATCTATATGCTGTGTGCAAGAGACTCACTTCAAACCCAAAGACATAACAGACTGAAAGTAAAGGGATGGAAAAAGATATTTCATGCAACAAACAGGGAGAAAAATGCAGGAGTTGCAGTATTTGCATCAGACATATTAGACTTCAAAACAAAGAAAGTCACAAGAGACAAAGAAGGACACTACATAATGATAAAAGGGTCAGTCCAACAAGATGATACAACCCTTATAAATATCTGTGCATCCAACACAGGATCACCTACATATGGAAACAAATACTAACAGAATTAAAGGGGGAAATACAATGCAATGCATTCATTTTAGGAGACTTCAACATACCATTCACTCCAAAGGACAGATCAACCAGACAAAATAAGTAAAGAGACAGAGGCACTGAACAACACACTACAACAGATGAACCTAACAGACATCTACAGAACACTTCATCCAAAAGCAACAGGATACACATTCTTCTCAAGTGCACATGGAACATTTTCAAGAATAGATCATATACTAGGCCACAAGAAGAGCCTCAGTAAATTAAAAAATATTGAAATTGTACTAACCAGCTTCTCAGATCACAAAGACATGAAACTAGAAATAAATTGCACAAAGAAAATGAAAAATCCCACAAACACATGGAGGCTTAATAACATGCTCCTAAATAATCAATGGATCAATGAACAAATAAAAACAGAGATCAAGAAATATATGGAGACAAATGACAACAATAATTCAACACTGCAAAGTCCATGAAGGCTGTGCTAAGAGGGAAGTATATTGCAATTCAGGTCTACCTCAGGAAAAAAGAACAATCCCAATTGAACAGTCTAAACTCACAATTAACAAAACTAGAAATGGAAGAAAAACGATGCCCAAAGTCAGTAGAAGTAGGATCATAATAAAGAACAGAGCATAAGGAAATAAAATCGAGAAGAATAAAACAATAGAAAGAATCAATGAAAGCAGGAGTTCATTCTTTGAGAAAACAAACAAAATAGACAAAACCCTAGCCAGACTTATCAAGAAAAAAAGAGTCTACATACATAAATAGAATCAGAAATGAGAAAGGAAAAATTACTAAAGACACCACAGAAATACAAAGAATTATGAGAGAATACTATGAAAATTAGGTGATAACAAACTGAATAGCCTAGAAGCAATGGACGATTTTCTAGAAAAAAACAATCTTCCAAGGCTGATCCAGGAAGAAAGAGAAAATCTGAATAGACCAATGACCAGGAAGGAAATTGAATTGGTATACATATTGTTGAGACAATTGGAAAATAATTTAAACAATAAAATATATCTGTACTCCCACATCATTTAAAATGTTAAAGATCTCATCTTCTTATGTTGACAGACAGTAGCTGTTTTAGTGGGGGTGAGGATTTAATAATACAGTTAACTGTTGAAGCACTGTGTTGTATACCTAAAACTAATATAAGATTGTGAACCAATGCTATTTCAATTAAAAAAATTTAGAAATCTCCAAAATAATACATTCACTATAAAAACAAGGGGTACCTTTGTTAATAGGACATTTAAAATTATGACAGAATTTGAGTAAAATACAAAGACTGATAAATCTAAGTGCATAAAATATGAAGAGTTCTTCCTAGAAAGATTAACATGGACTTAAAAGTCAAATAAAAGCTTGGAAAATATGTCTAATTCATATTACAGAAATGTGAAATGAAAAGTGATAATTTGATTATTTTTAAAGAAAACATAACAGTAGGCCTTATCTATCTAAATACAGCTAAGCATATTCATAATAATGACATATACATTAAAACTACACAAAAGTACCATTTATTATTATTGAACAGGAAAAATATTCAGAAGATTGACAGTATCCTAGATTGGCAAGGCCAAGGAGAAGTAAGCCCTGTATAACACTACAGAACAACATACAGCACTTCTATGAAAAATAATTCAAGTATCTAAGAAATTGCCCAATAATCCATTAATTTTATTTCTACCAGTGTATCTTGGCAATAGGTCCACACAATTTATTATTCATCCTATTAATCATTATCTGTAAGTAAAATATCAGAGTGGTCTGAGTGAGATTTATCCTAAAATGAAAACAGCAATGTACTGATAAATGTGTAAAATAAACTCCTTCCTATATCAAAGAAATAGATTAGTGAACACTGGGGGGATGTGAGAAACTTAAAAAATTATAACTTAAATGAGGAAACAAGAATGGTGTATGGAAGGAAGACTACTTTGCATAGACCCTTCTTTTTTTTATTAAGGTATTATTGAGATACATTTTTATGAAGGTTTCTCATGAAAAAACTGGTTACTACATTCGCCCATGTTATCATGTCCCCCCCATACCTCATTGCAGTCATTGCCCAACAGTATACTAAGATGCCACAGAGTCACAATTTGCCTTTTCTGTGCCAAACTGTCTTCCCCATGATCCCCCCCCATACCGTGTGTGCCAATCACAGTACCCCTCAATCCTCTTTTCCCTCCCTCTCCATCCACCCTCTCCACCCCTCCCCTTTGGTAACCGCTAGTCCCTTCTTGGAGTCTGTGAGTGTGTGGCTGTTTTGTTCCTTCAGTTTTGCTTCGTTGTTATACTCCACAAATGTGGAAAATCATTTGGTACTTGTCTTTCTCTGCCTGGCTTATTTCACTGAGCATAATATCCTCCAGTTCCATCCATGTTGTTGCAAACGGTAGGATTTGTTTCTTTCTAATGGCTGAACCACATCTTTTTTATCCATTCATCTACTGATGCTTCCATATCTTGGCTATTGTAAATAGTGCTGCAATCAACATAAGGGTGTGTATATATTTTTGAATCTGAGAAATTATATTCTTTGGGTAAATTCTGAGGAGTGGAATTCCCGGGTCAAATGCTATTTCTATTTTCAGTGTTTTTAGGAACGTCCATACTGCTTTCCACAATGGTTGAACTAATTTACATTCCCACCAGCAGTGTAGGAGGGCTCCCCTTTCTCCACATTCTCGCTAGCATTTATTGTTCTTAGTCTTTTCGATACTGGCCATCCTAACTGCATAGACCCTTCTTGTATCATTTTTACTTTAAACGTGTGGGTAGGCACACACCTGATCATCTACATTTGCCCCCTTACAGCACTAAATAATGTTTTCTACCTTTATCTTGGATCTGCCTACCACTTCAGCATTTTATTAATAATAATAATAATAATAATAATAATAATAATAATAATAATGGAGAAATGTGGGATTCACATTTAAATCAAGTATAAAAATCAAACGAATAATCATATTTGACCTGATTGTTTATAGTTCATGATGCATGATCAAAACCGAAAGTTTCTGTGATATGATTGCCCTTTCACTGTTCACCATGTAAGAACTTGTTCACCATGTAAGAACTTGTTCGTTATGCTTCAGAAGATTGGAGACTGTTGAGAATTAGGATTGGGGTTGATTAATGATTGTGCATTGAGTCCCCTATACAGAATTTTATTGTTGTTAACAGCCATTTGATCAATAAATATGAGATGCCCTCTCAAAAAAAAAAGTTAGACTAAAAAAAGCAACAAAGCTAAAATTGAAAAAACAATATTAATGCAAATAAATGTAATACTCTTAATTTAGTAATGAGCCAGCCAGAGATTAAAATTACTTCAAATCTTTTTTGAAGAAAGTATTTACATTTAGAGTTGAATATTCTGGGTCAAATAAATGCAAAGGCATTTTAAACTTTGTTTAGTAGTTTAATTGCTAATAATAATGTTTGCATAATACTCTTGATGTTATCTTCATGAATATTGAAGTATAAGGGTATTATATTTAAGTAAGTAAATATATAACTAAAAAGAAATGTGTTAACACATTTTTAACCATGTATTACTAAAATTTAATTGCAAAATCCAATAAGAACTAATGAATTAAAAATTTTATTTCTATTTCAAATCTCTGACAGCACAAGACCCTGGAAATAAAGAGATTTAAACAGAATTGAACACTCCTATCTAGCACCAATAACACAATTCTTGGATTCTAAACATTATTCCAGGATGAAGAAAATCACACCTTTTTGGAAAGATATCTGATTAGGCTGTAGGGGGCAGTGGAAGCGTACAATAGGCCTGGAACATCATGTTATGTTAAAAAGAAAATAAATGCTCAAGGACGAATGGAGGCATATCAAATCAATTAGGAGCCAGTTTCAAGACGCACCCACTCGTCAAATTTGGGATAATTTGAACTTAAAAGAATAATTAGTGTAATTGATTGTGACAAATTAAATAAAAATTCATGAATCTGTGCTGATACATTTTAACTAAAGAAAGAAAAATTATCTTTAAAACCATCATGGAAGGTCACTATTATGCCAAGTCCTTACTCCAAAAATTGGAAATTAAAGGGAAAAATTAAAGATTTATGAAATCTCACAGGCAAGCTTAAGTTAAACAGAGCTGGTAAATTAATACTTATTTTTACACAAAAATGATTATTTAAATATTCAGAAAAATGATAGAGTTGACTGTAAAAATCACTTTTTTATAGCCAACAATGAAATAATTGATTTCAAGCTAGTTTCAGAAATAGATTCCACCAACATTAAGTGAATGGTTTGCACAGGTAGTATATACACAAACGCTAATATGAACAGCAAAGATGCTGCCAGTTGTAACAGTCCGCCTTTCAATGTGGGGGATCTGGCTGTTTCTAGAGGTTCAGATTCAGATAAATGGGCTTCCCTAGTGACAGCAGGCTTCTAATGCTAAGAATGCCACTTGGCTTGATGTGAAATTAAGTAATAAGATACCACCTTAAAATATTTTTAACTTAATTATTTGTATCTTTATTTTCATCTTAAAGTTTTCAGGTTTTGTAAAAATTGAAATGTTTATTATGGTCAACTGATTTTAACTAATTATGTTATTTGTAATGTATGGAGATAAAAGTCAAATTTTAGACTCCTGTTGGATGTTTCCAAAACCCTCTATACCGGCAAAATCTTGAAAATATTATTATATCTAAACATCATTACTACAGAGGTCTTCATATCTCTTAACATGTATTGTCTTTTTATATATCTTTATTTTAAAATAACATACTCTTGTGATTCAAAGGTGGTAGTATTAAAGATAGAGAGATCGGAGAATATAGATATGTATAAAGGAGTTAAACACTGAGTCTTAATTCATTATCTCTAAATTCAACTACAGTTATTGTAAATACTCTGCCACTCTTTGTTCTATTAACATTTATTCAGGATTAATTGTGTGTGTGTGCGTGTTGGTGAGCATCCTTGAGAAGATGTGACCACCCGTTGACACTGTGTGCTGGACCCCAAGCAATCAGAAGCTGTTCAACCCTCCCATACTTGCAATGTGGTTTCTGCTGGACTTTCCCCCTCCCAGAGACTGCATCAAGACATAGCCTTGAGACAGTGAAGTGGTGTTGAGATCTTATGGACCGTATACATGGCTGAATCCAGGTAAGGCTTCTATGAAACTTGAGAATTTGGTAGGTGGGTGCAGAGAGCTACTCACCCTGCAGCCTTCCAAGACAAATCTCAGGTGTAAGTGTTTAGTGAACATGCCGCCTTTCAGTGTGGAGTGGCCTCCCTCTTTCTTTTATCTCTCCCTGTCCTTCATGTATGGGACACAGGTTTCAGGTTACATCCATTGGTTCTCAAGGAGCTTGTGAACCAAGTGTGTATGTGTTTTCACTTGATAATGGGTTGTGCACCCAATTAAATTTTAAATTCCCTTTATGATTTGTTTGAATTATAGCTGCTACATAAGCTTTGTAGAAGATCACGTGTTTCATCATTTTTTGCTATGTATGGATCTATTGATAAGCAAAAGTAAGTAATAAGAACATCTTACTACTATTAAAGATATGACATGGTCAAGTTTTTGTGTGTTTTTGAATTGAGACTATTTTGAAGATGGAGAAAAGCTTTTTTTCATTTCATTGGAATTAGAAAGCTTCAGAAAGACTAAGAAGTCATGGAGAAAGTTTTGAGAAAGATAGGAGAATGATGGATGAAGCTAGGTTCTGAAGTGACTGCATCTAACTCATTTCCATAGATGTTCTATGAATAAGACGCATAGCATTTTGGTTTGCCAGTTTTTAATGATGTGCTTTCAAAGAGTGATTCATTTATCTTTCAGATTATAATTACATCATCCACATAACATTTAAAACAAATCTGATTTATGAATAAAAATGAGTTAAGTGGTACTTGAAAAAATAAACAATAATTGGATCAATAATGAAAAATTTGAATAAATGTACAAAATATATGACTGTGATTTAACCATCATTTTTTTACACAAGTGGGATATATCAGTTTCCCTTCCTGACAAGTTACTCGAAATGTATGAAGAGGTGACTTTATACGATATCCATGTTTACACACAAATTCAACAGTGTCATCTGTTTTAGAATAAATTTTTTTCTGGTAAAGCCATCGTAATTGAATGTTATGTTTTTCCATGATTTCTTCTGAAATTATACATGCATCTGAAGGTTAAAGATATGAACATAAAGCATTAAGTAGTATACAAATATTTTCCACAGAATTTCAGACTTTGAAATAGAATCATCTACACGGGTTCAGGACCTCATTCTTAGCACCTTTTCCAAATCAACTCATTTAAAATCTATCATGTAGACAAAGCATTTAAAATTATTAACGATGTAAAAATGAGGTACCATGTTTAATGTGTGATAATTAAATATAATAATTAAAGATTCATAATGTCAATTATCACATGAAGATTGTTCATCAAGGACTCTTTTGTTACTTAAACAATAATTTTTCTATTTCCTCACAACTAGTGCTGGTAGTCAAGCATTCAACAATGGTTACTTGTTGGTATCCTTGAAAATTACCATAAACAGCAAGACATCATACTCATTATAATGATTTTCTCAGGATCCATGAGAATATTAAAATATTTACCTAAGCATTTTGGTGGTTCTGACCATTCTCCATTCCTACATATTATATTCCTGTTTCCCTGAAGTTCATAAAAGGACTGGCATTGATACTCCACTGTTGATTCTGGAGCATACACCGGTAATGGGAATGAGGTAATATCTCCATTGTCAATAGGTGGAGGGGGTCCACATTTCCCTTTAGAATCTAAAAAATACGTTATTTAATTTATTGAAAGACCAAAGAAAAACACAGGTTAAACAAAGCAAATAAAACTATAGCATAATATGTAATATAACACAAAAACTAGTGATTTCTGATGACAAAAATGATTCACTAAAATTTTAATCACTGAAAATGAGTCCTATTTTAAGCACTTGCTTCACCCTACATGAAAACACACATAAAACATTAAGAAATATGTCTGCTTTACAGTATTCTGGTACTAAAAGATGTTTCTCTTAGTGAATATATCCTGGGCAGATGGATAGCTAAGATAAACAGAAAAAAATTTTTGTTTTTATATACAACATATGGCAGCATCTATTGTATCTTTAGTCATTTTTTATTGATTTTCATTTCTACTACAAAGACATATGGACTCCTTTAACAAAATTCAAAGAATTGCGAATTTATAAGATGGGAAAGGGAATTGCTGGCTTCCTGTTCTGGACAAGATGAAGTACAAATATTTCTGTTTATACCTTCTGCTAAGTTAAAATTCTGAACTAACATTAGAGATGTATGAAAGATGTAGAGAAGAAGTCAGTCTGCTTAAGGACCTTGGAATTAAGAAATCACATTGCAGCAAGTTGTTCGGGCTTTCATGTTTGCCTTCTTTGTATCCTGGACTAGACACCAAAGAAAACCGTAACCCAGAAATGATGTCAACTTTGGGCAAATAAATTTCCCAAGAGCCTGCTCTCTAACCAAAGGCCCAGGAAAGGAGCAGCTTATCAGGAAAGAAACATTTTTTTGTAATACCTGAATTACTCTGGAAGAAACTCATAGATAAAGCCTTAGACAACCTAGACTTCTACCCACACCATGAGGGGACCAGACATCTCTTCTTTTCCTGTGATGCCAGTGGGAGCCAAGTAGGAAGGCTGGGTGGCATAATGGAGGCCTGATCAATACAAGATTTCAATAGAAATCTAAAGTCTTAAAACATAATACCCAAAATATCCTGAATACAATTGAAAGAGTTATACTAAGCACCAAGGAAAATCTCAAAAGAGAAAAGACAATCAATAGAAGACAACATTGAAATGACATAGATGTTGGAGTTATGTGACAATGTTTATGTGCCCATCCTGCCATTTTTCAGTCTTTTAAAAGATGTGGTGGAAATTATAAGACTGAAAAATATAGTAACAGAATAAAAACTATTCACTGGATGGCCCCAATAATAGATTGCAGATGACATAAGATCAACTTGAAGCTAGAACAAAACAAATTACTCTTTAAAAATAGATTGAAAACAAAACAAAACAAAATGGACAGAGCTTCAGGGGCTTGTGGGAAGATAGCAGAATGGACAGCAGAAAGAGAAAAGAAAGGGGTTAGAGATGGAAGAAAAAATTAAGTAGTAATGGCTAAAAGTTTCACACTTGGGCATAAGGCATAAACCTACATAGTAAGAAAGGTGAATGAATTCCAAACAGGAGAAATCCAAAGAAATTCATGCCAAGTTACAGCATAATCAAACTGCTGAAAACAGAAGAAAATGAAAAAAATCTCAAAAGGAGCTAGATAGAAATTATTCAAACCTCCCAGACAAATGAAAACTAAGAGAATCTGTCTAGGGCAGACATATTATTAAGGAATTGCTTAAAAACACTCTTCAAATAGAAAGGAGAGGGTAACAGAAGGAATCCTGAGACTTCAGGAAGAAAGGACGAACAATTGAATTTATAAAAATTAATAAAAATAAGTTCAAATCTTCAAATAGAGAAAAAGGATAACAGAAGGAAGATTACGAGATTTCAGGAGTGAAGAATAACCAAAGGAATTGACAATGGGGGTAAACATTATAAAAGAATCTTTTTCCTAATGAGTTCATTAAATTATGTTTAATGTTCATGCAAAATTATACCATTTGATATGGTGCTCAATGAAAGTATAGGAAAGTACCTAAGACATTTATGTTTGAAGTGTAGGGAGAGTAAATGCATCTAAGTAGAAGTAAGGTTTCCACATTTAATTTGAAGTTGTAAAATTTCAATACCAGAAATGAGTGATAAGCTACAAATGTATGTCTTAATACCTACAGCAATCACCAATAAAATTATAAGGACATATACTCAAAAACAATACAGATATATCAAAATAAAATTATTTTTAAGTGTTCAGTAAAATCCATAGGGAAGGCAGGAAAAGGAAACAGGAATGAGAAATGGTGAAAACATGCAAAACAAATAACAAAATGGCTGACATAGCCCCTAATATACTAATAATTACTTTAAATGTAAAAAGTCTAAATACTCAAGTTAAAAAGACTGAAAAATGGCAGGATGGACACATAAACAAGACTCAACTATATGTTGTTTTCAAGAAACTCTCTTCAAATATGAAAACATAGGCAGGATTAAAGTAAAGGACTGGAAAAACTATCTACCATGCAAAAGTTAATTTGAAAAACTAAAGTGGCTAAAATAATAGCTCCTTTGTTGACTCCCCTTAATTCCTGAACTCTAAATAGTGGAGTGTCCTATAATGAAATGTGTATACAATAATTTCCTGGATGAGCTCAGGTAGTAGCAAACCTTTAAAAATAATCCATATGCTGAAGAAGCCCAAATTTATCCCATATTATACGATCATGCCTCTGCTGCTTATTGCATGAAATCCAGAGTGGAATTCCATAGGGCTGTCATATGTCCTTAAGATATCTTTAATACATTTATCTCTCCGGAAATAACTGAGTGTCTTCATGCTTAAGTTAAGGGATTTTCCATGAATCCAACTGTCTAATATGTATTTATTTATTAAATAAATACACCATGTATTATTTATTTCAGTCCACCAAAGAATTAAATTTTAAGTACCATCATTTTCTTTGTATTAAAAAATTATTCCATAAGAACTACTTTGTTATATATTTTTATTAAAATATTTTGTCCCTAATGTCTTTTAAAATTTGGGAAGAATTAAGATATTTTACCTTTGCACATAGGTGGTTGTGTCCAGGTTCCATTTAAGCACATCACTTCTTCTTCCCCAAACAGGTCAAAAGGTTTTGTGCATTCATACCGTACTCTGTCACCAGATAGATACCTTTGCAACTCATTTTGTATAACAGCATTTTCCACTCTGGGTGGGTTCATACAGGAAACATCTGAAGAGAAAGAAAAAAATATCTATAATGCAATGATCATTTTGAGTAGCAAATTAACAAATAGGATACGAAATATATTTCAAGAGGGATTTAAAAAAGATCAATAGCTAATTTGTCACTAAGACTGCTAATTTTAAGAAGTTTACATTAAGTTTGAGGAAAAGGAGAGCAGTTTTCTAATTTTAAATTTTAAAGTAATTTTAGAATGTTAATAATTTTTAAATAGTAAACTGTTTTAAATATTTCTAAATAATATTTTTAAAAACATTAAAAAATTTCAATCTTATTTAGGCTTCTATACCTTAAACTCCCTCTTGCATCCTTCACTAGAAGGTTGATGGACATTTTTTAGGCCAGTGAAATTGAGTTTTTGTGGACTCTGAATTTAGTAAAATCTGTATTATAAATTATATAAATCAAAGTGAATTTTTAATAAACCACAATAAAATCATAGTAAAAACCTATTTGGCATCAGAATTTGGTTTACAATCTTCTGTTTATGAGTTATAGTTTTAGACCCCCTGACAAATAAAAACAATAGGTTATTCCTTAGAGAATAAATCAAGACTTAACACTCTCGGAAGAATACCATAATTGAAGATGATTAATCAAAGGATCTAAACAGGAGATGTAGAAAGAATCTCTTGGGAATTGCTAAAAATAATTTTGGGGTTGTATTCAAAGTTTTTGATTCAGTAAGTCTGAAATAAGCCTGTTCATTTTTATTTCTAACAATTTTCTAGAAGATGTTAATGCTGCTATTTCAGGAACCATAATTTGAGGATTACTGGGTTATAAGATTAACCACTGAGTACATAAGTCCAACCCTTAATGTGAAGTACAACCTGCTTTGACCAGGCCTAAAAAAAAAATCTATGTCCATTTTTGTAATGATACTAAAGGCAATTCTATATTAGTTAATACACTTTTATAAATAAAATTTTAAAATTTCACTGAAGTACCTCTGCATGTTGGCCTTCCTATCCATTTCTTCTTAATACACTGCACAGTATTGGACCCATCCAATTGGTAATACATTGGACATTTATAAGCCACTTGTTCTCCTGACTTATATGATTCCTTCTTTGGGCCTATGAGTATAGCATTATCAAAGCTTGGTAAGCCAGAGCAATCCATTTCTGAAAGAAAAATAATATGTACTTGTTCAGTAAATCTTTAAAACTACATAATAGCCAATAACTATATTCTAGAATATGGGTACATATCAAACCAATGAATACTGTACAATAATTTTCTGACAGCTGAAAAAATTATGTCTTCATTCAATTACATTGAATGGTTCTACATTTATCAAAAGTATAACATGGGAATGCTGATAGTAAAAGCCTGAAAAGATATGGATATATGTAATACTTGAAACCATACTTCTTGCATTCAAATTCGTTTTTGCTCTAAGGAACATATACATCTAAATTGTGTATATTTTCTATTCTTTTGATTCTATCAAAATCTGTTACCTTTAATTTTGTGAAATATCTTACAAAATTATATATTTATGAGGAGATAACTGATTAACAATAAATTGAATAATGATGAGATTGATGAACAGGGGTCCACTATGATAATATGCATAGAGATGAGAAATTTGAGAATATATGTCAGAGGATTCCAAAGTGCACAGAAAATGACATTAAAGTGAGATCATTTAGCTCATGTCATCAAACTTATTATACTAGGGCTATTAATTCTCTACCAGAATCCAGCACTTTTCAGATATGCCTTGTTAAATTCTAGAGTTACTGCTTAGTTTCATATTTTTACCATTTGTGCTCTGAACTAAGTATATTTATTAGCCTTAGAACAAAATGAAATATACTATACTTTTGCATTCTGGTGGATGGGACCATTTTTCTCCTAAACATTTTATAGATGCAGGTCCATCAATCCCAAAACCTTCAGCACAGTTGTATGTAACTTCTTCTCCGTATTGGTAATTGTCTAACTTGTGAGATAAAACACTGTGTGGAATCAAAGGTGGTGGTTCACAAGGAAGTCCTAAAATAAAATGACAGAATATGAATATTCCTATATGTATACCTATGTATATCAATACCTATATGAATAGGTAGGTTTAAATTGGTCACATATCCAGTTTTAATTTTTTTAAATCCCAGAATTAAAAGTAATTCCATAATGAAACAATGAAATTAAAAATAAGATTCATTTAATTTAATAAATGTATTTGGTAAAATAACTTAATGATTTAGAGGTAAGTGATTTTGTGTATTTAAGAATCTAAAGGATTCTGTCTCATGATTTTGATGACAATTGACTATTTTTAATGAATTGAATTGAAAATAGACTCTCAGTTTGTGTACTGTCCTTACCTACACACTGAGGTGGGGAACTCCATTTTCCCATGTGGCATGTTACTCCGTCTTCTTCAGAGATCCTGAAACCATCTTCACAAATGTAACTTAGTTTGGTGCCATGTGCATAAAGCTTAGGTTCAAATGTTTCTTTGCTTATTTCTGAAGAGCTAGATAATTTAATTGTTCCATGCTCTACAGGAGGTGGTTGAGAGCATGAGATTTTTTCTATATGAAGAACAGAGATCAAAGGGTCAAGCACAGATACAATATTTAAACTGAAAAAACAGAATCAAATACTATTTGAGATTTTAAAATAAGGGTAATTTGAATAAACAGAATTTTTTAAAATCCAAAAAGTATTTGAAAATTGCAGGGATACATTTCCACAACATCTATGCTACTATCTTCTGTTCAATATGTTCCTTCACGTTTGTCTATTAATCATGAGGAGTAAAATAGGCATAAACAGGAGTTTATCTGTATTTACATAGTACCCCAAGGTTTTTGTCTGTATTTATTTCATAGTGGAAATGAAGGAATGCTGATGATTTTTATGCCTAGATTGTAGCTTATTGTTTCAAGATAAAATGGAATAGATATAGAGAATGGCCTTCCTCTTGCTCATTTACTCAAAGTGCAGGGGAATATCAACCTCATTTGACAGAATGTTATGATGGAAGTCATTCACTCCTTACCTACACAGCGTGGGATTGACTGCCATATTCCATTTTTGCACACGATTTCTTCTGCTTCCTGAATTAGATAATTTTCTTGACAGAAAACAGATATTTTTTCTCCATCCCAATAATTCACTGTAGTTGTCATATCTTCAGCATTGGGAATCTGAGGTGGAGGTGGGCATAATTGTTTTTCTACTTCTAAAAATATTAAAATTAGATTTTTTGATTAAAATCAGTGGTTAAAATATCAAGAGGATAATTGAATAAATAAAAAAGTAATGTATCATAAATGACTAAATGATAATGTTGTAGTCTATGTTTAAGTGCTTTACTCTTCACCTTGTATGGCACTTTAATATATGACATTTGGTTTATATTCTATGGCCTTTCTTATAGTTCCTTCCTTTTATTATCTGTGATTGGTCTTGCATAATTTATGTAAAAGTGATTTTAATTATTTCTAACCATTAGGATGTTCTTACAGAATTGCTCACTCAATAACAGGCACTAAAGAAAGACTGATATCAGATCTTTTTTATAGATACCCATGATCAAATGTATTGCGGGATTGTATTAAAAACCTCACAAGGGTTCTGCCAATGTAGTTAATGTTCAAGTAATTCGATACAGATTCTTGCCCAAGGCATGAATTAGATGTGTTCACTAGTGATTAATAGCGTATTTAAAGTTCAACAGTATTCTGGAGGCACTGTTACTAGCTTGCCTGCATTACTAAGGGATATGTAGATCGATGAAATTCACCTGACAGCGTGGCTTTCATTACATAACCAGCATGTTATAAAATACTCCTCTGTAAACTTGTGTTCAAGTTCCCATAAAACTGAGATACCTCAGCTCTATCATGGCAGTTAATAATCTGAAGACAAAGTATGCCCTTTCAAGTGAAGAGAAACTGAAGGACAATAGTTGGGAGATTTTGGACCTCTCTAAGATTCCTTGTTTTGCTTTTTCATGCGGTCCTGTATCTTATTTCATAAGTGTGCACAAAGAAGTCTTATAAGCCCTTTTAGTTGTCTAACATTTTTTATTATATTCATGGAAATACTTGACTGAATACATTTCATTCATGCTTACTCTCAAAGTTTCTATTTATATCTGTCAATAAGAGTATGCTATATTTCACTAAAAATGTATTTTATTATTTCTGTTTTAAATTTCTTGGCATTTTTTTCAATTTCTTTTCTTCTATCTCTGATGTTTAAACATTTTTGTATTAATAATCTTAATTTGTACTATTTCTTGATAAATCTTGTCAGAGGTTGGTCGGTCTACTAAATTTCCCTGCAAATCAACTATTTTTGCTTTCTTTTTAGCTTATAATTTATGCTTTAGTTATTCTTTCCTTCTAAGGTTTTTGGGTGTATGTCCTTTTCTAGATCCTAGGTTGTAATACCTATTACTTTAATTTGTCCCTTGTTTTAAAAAGCATGTTTCAGACCTATCTATATCTGTGCTTGTGCTGTGTCCCATAGATCTCAATGTGTACTGCTATCATTGTCATTTTATTTAAAGTATTTACTTTTATTTTCCAGATTTGTGAAGTGGATAAATAATGTATGTAGCTAGCTCTCATTTTATTTTTGTTTTTAATTTAGAAATAAGAGTTTGAAGGCATTGATTTCTTGAAATTTTTTGGGAATTTATCACATAGAAATGATCAATTGTTTTAAATTAAATGACTACATTAAATAAGACAAATATAGACTTCAAGACAGGAGTATTAAAAACATAAAGAAATATTTTATAATTATAAGAAAAGGTTAATTAACAGTGACAAAGCAATCATACATGCATATGTATCTAAAAATATATCAATAATGAAACAAAGATAAAGAGAATAAAAAGAATAGACAAATCCACAAACCTACTTAGCAATGCTCATAGCCTTCCTCTGACTGAAAGAACAATTACATAAAAAAAATTTCAAAAGGCAGATAAATTTGAAGATCACCTTACCTTGAACTACTTTAACCTAACCAAATACATAGAGTATAACCTAAACTTTTATATGAAAATGGAACAATCCTAAACAGAAAATATTATGAGCCAATAAAAAGAACTGAATACATTTTAATCTTTTAAAATTTATTTAAGCTCTTTTATTTTTTCGATATCATTAATATACGATCACATGAGCAAGTTTTCTAGGTGGTTTGTTATATAGCTGACTAATACACATGACACAATTAATATTTAGAAAGTGCTTTGGTTAGTTTCTAAATTAGCTTTCAGCTTGAAAATTACTTGTAATAATAAATAGCTAAATTTTTAAAAATACACAACAATACCACTTTTACAAGTTAGGAAGAAATAGAATATATTTCTGAAAATATCAACAGCTTACCTGTGCAGGTTAGTTCAGGATCCCATCTTCCATTTATGCAGATTGAGTACTTGTATTCTGATTTTCCCCTACATTTGTAACTTATATTATAGTTATGCTCAAATTCAGTTTTAGCTGGTAGGTTTGCCTCATGTGCAATTAATTTTGAAGATTTACACTTCTCAAGTCCATCTGTTGCTATAAAATAAAAATATTCCCTTGAAAAGACTAATGATGAGAATCAAAGCAACTATTCCTACAAAATAAAAGCTATGGAGTCAATAGTATAATGAAATTAGAAGTTATGCCGATAAATCTCACCAGCCAATTTTGATCATATTGCATTAGATGGGTTATTATGTATGAACATAAGTCATGTCTATTCTTTTAACTTTCAGAAAAAATATCCATTGTAAAAGACATTCTGCACTTTGTGGATTAAAAGAGCATGAGAATTTTACTTTTTTGGTTTATCTACATAGTGAAAAGTCATCACCTGACTTAATATGTGGAAATGTTTAAATTCATTTGTTTCTTGATCTCAAGCATCTCTACATTATTTTAAACCCACAATTTAAAAGCATTAAAATAAAACAATTATCTGTTGGAAAAGAACATATGAAATCGCTTGCTTAAATATACTTTTTCAAGAGAGGTAATGTATAACAAGAAATGTACACCTAAGATATATTGTATAGAAAGTGATTATTTAAGCAGATATTTTGCAGGGTAACCAAAAGAGAGAGATAGAATCTTGGAATAAGGAAAGGGTGCTTTTGAAGAATATAGCCAGTGGTTCTATAACATATTTCTGTGTTAACAGCAACTTCACTAGCTGGGGTGAGGATTTAATAAAGTGTGTAACAGTGGAACCACTGTGTTATATACTTGAAACCAATACAATATTGTGTATTAGTTATACTTCAATAAGAAATTTGGTACTTAAAGTTGTGACCTGTTTTCTATATATAGTCTTAGAATCTTTGAGAACCTATTTTATACACCAGATCATCCTATAATCCGGTGATATTATAATGCTATAATAAATTTTTTCTGACTGGTGTGAGTTAAACATGGACTATAACAACTTTTTTTATTTAGCTATATATTTCAAAATTTCAATGCAAATGGGAGCATTTTTTGAATTTGATAAAGTATCATTATAGGTTTTTGGTAGTATTTGTTAATGATTTGTTAATAATTGGCCAAAGAAAAATAATGATTTTCTAATATAGTCTTAAAAAAAGAATAAAATAAAGGACATTATTTCAAAATACACTAGACGCTTAAGACTTAGCACAGTTTTTAGGACTTGTCCAAAGAGTTGAGGAGGACAAAACAAAGTATTCTCCAGTTAGATGGTAACTGAAGGAAAATCTATAATCAAAAGGAGTGGTGGTGGTGGTTGTCATTGACCTGTGATTTCTGAAAGGATATCTTTGTTGATTAGGTGAAAACAAACATATAGAGAAGAGTGAAAAATTAGACTGGATTTGTAAAATTCTATTGTGAATTTACATTTTTAGTTTATATTTTTTGCTTGTGGAAACACAATGAACTATAAACAAATGTTTGGAGTCATTATAATTTAAGACCTGACATTTTCAAAAGTATCTCTTAATAGCAAAAATATGGTTGCAAATATAATTTTTAAAGTAAAAACATTAAATTTTGTGAAATGTCAATTTAAGAAGTACAGTTCTCACCAATGCACTGAGGAAGCTGGGTCCATGTCCCACTGGTACATGTGATTGATCTGTGTCCAATCATCGTAAATCCTTCCCTGCAGTTAAACTCCACGGAATCTCCATGATGATGGGGAGGGGTGGGTGGCTCAGCATACCCATGATCAAGTCCAGGTATATCTCCACAGGTACTATTGTCCTCTGTGAAAATTTCATTAAAATGTTTATTTTTAAAATATAATTTATGTGTTTATATGATTACAAACAAAAAGTGTTCACTTAAGTATAAATGTTAATGTTTTATACATTACCAATACACATAGGCAAGGTTGTCCATTCTCCATTAACACATTGAATTTTATTAAAACCTTTCAACAGAAATCTAGGATTGCAAACATATTCTACCACATCACCATGTCTATATTCTTCTTTCTGTGTTTCTTTAACTTCCCCATTGGAGAGTTGAGGAGGGGGAACACATGATTTTACTTGCCCTATAGGAGAAATATTGTGTCAATAATGGTTAAAGTGTCTATTTTACAACTTAAAAACTGAGTTAAATATTTGAAAGTTTTTTCTTTAATCAATTTATTATTTATAGTACAATTTATTATAGCCTTCTTAAAAAATGAGAGAAGGATAGTGTTTGCACCAGATTCATGTCTCTCAGTTCTATTACTTAACGTGAATTAGGAAGTATATTCAAGCCCAGAAATTGATGTTGATAATCTAGATATTCTAAAGATGTGTGCAAACCAACTAAGAAATATGGCTATGCAAATTATAACAATAATCATTCTCCAAAGAAACATTTTTATCAAAGCTTTTTGAAAAAATGCCATCATTTGAGGTAAACATTTGGTCAACATATTTTAACTTAAAGTCATACATGTCATTTATTTCACTGTAAGATGTTTGAATATTGTTCAGACACAGTAAGTGAAACTTGAGATAAGGTACATGCTGTATAAAATGTCCATTAATAATGGTGGAATCGCAGTCAAAAGGAAAAGTAAGAAAAGAAGTCCCTCCATTGTCAGACACTATGTGGGTTCTAAATATCTATGGATACTTCCACTACATATTCCAATAAATAACTGGATATTGAATTCTTAAATAAGTAAGTCTGAGTTATTTAGTACCCAACACATGTTCTTCATGGATATATTGAATTAGATTATAGCCACAGTGGAAGCCAACAGAAATGTCAGACAAGGAAAAAAGATTGATAACACAGTTCTAATTCTTGCTTCAGCAATTGTAAGATAAATATGCACCTTTACATGTTGGAAGATTAGGGGACCATCCAAAGTGGTAGCACTGAATTGAATTTGATCCAACTCTTGTAAGTCTTTGTCTGCAGGAAAATTTTAGCACATCTCCAACTTTATATCTCTCTTTCTTGGGCTCAGCAATTAAGTATTTTTCTATTTTGGGTATCTTGCATTCTCTTTCTAAAAGGTCAAATAATTTAGTGAGAATGTATAATTAATCATTGCCAAAGTAAACTTTATGTGTCACAAAAAATGAGGGGCTGAGTATGATATATACATAGGGGCATTCTGATTACATTACATTCTCTCATATTAATAAAAAAATAATACTACAACTTTTAAATTGTATGGTTATATAAAAATTGCCATTTTATTTAATATAAATTGTGGAACCAGAACACTCAAAAGAGGCGTTTTAGTTAGAAAAACTTTAAAAATCACTTAATTAATATTATGTTATATGTGAAGAAATCAAACTCAAACTATCAAACTGAAACAGGCAAGAAAATGAAGAAAACATGTTCAATATCATATAGCTGTGTATATTCTGTATGTCCTGAATATTTATATATTATACAGCTACTTATTCTTTGTTTTTGGTGTCTTTAATATACAATTACACTAGCAACATTGTGGTTACTATATTCTCCCCATTATCAAGTCTCCACCACATACCCCATTACAGTCACTGTTCATCAGCAGAGTAAGATGCTATAGAGTCACTACTTGTCTTCTCTGTGCTATACTGCTTTCCCTGTGCCCCCTCCAACATTATGTATGTGAATTGTAATGCCCCTTATTCCCCTTATCCCTCCCTTCCCACCCATCCTTCCCAGTCCCTTTCCCTTTGGTAACTGTTAGTCCCTTCTTGGGTTCTGTGATTCTGTTGCTGTTTTGTTCCTTCAGTTTTTGCTTTGTTCTTATACTCCACAGATGACTGGAATCATTTGGCACTTGCCTTTTTCCACCTGGTTTCACTGAGCATAATACCCTCTAACTCCATCCATGTTGTTGCAAATGGTAGAATTTTTTTTCTTCTTATGGCTAAATAATATTCCATTGTGCATATATATCACATCTTCTTTATCCATTCATCTACTGATGGGCACTTAGGTTGTTTCCATTTGTTGGCTATTGTAAATAGTGCTGCAATAAACATAGAGGTGCACATGTATTTTTGAAATTGGGATCCTGCATTTTTAGGGTAAACTCCTAGGAGTGGAATTCCTGTGCCAAATGGTATTTGTTTTTATTTTTTTGATGAACTTCCATATTGCTTTCCACAATGGTTGAACTAATTTACATTTCCACCAGCAGTGTAAGAGGGTTCCCCTTTCTCCACATCCTCACCAACATTTATTATTGTCTTTTGAATAGTGGCCATCCTAACTGGTGTGAGGTGATATCTCATTGTGGTTTTAACTTACATTTCCCTGATTATTAGTGATGTGGAGCATCTTTTCATGTGCCCGTTGGCCATCTGAAGTTCTTCTTTGGAGAAGTGTCTGTTCAGCTCCTCTGCCCATTTTTTAATTGGCTTATTTGCTTTTCTGTTTGTTGAGGTGCATGAGCTCTTTACATATTTTGGATGTCAACCCCTTATCAGATATGTCATTTATGAATATATTCTCTCATACTGTAGGATGCCTTTTCATTCTACTGATGGTGTTCTTTGCTGTACAGAAGCTTTTTAGTTTGATACCATTCCATGTATTCATTTTTGCTTTTGTTTCCTTTGCTCAAGGAGAGGCGTTCAGGAAATAGTTGCTCATGTTTATATTCAGAATATTTTTGCCTATACTGTCTTCGAAGAGTTTTATGGTTTCATGACTTACATTCAAGTCTTTGATCCATTTTGAGTTTAGTTTTGTGTATGGGGATAGGCAATAATCCAGTTTCATTCTCTTGCATGTAGCTGTCCAGTTTTGCCAACATCAGCTGTTGAATAGGCTATCATTTCCCCATTGTATATCCATGGGACCTTTATCATATATTAATTGACCATATATGCTTGGGTTAATATCTGGACTCTCTATTCTGTTCCACTGGTCTATGGGTCTGTTCTTGTGCCAGTACCAAATTGTCTTGCTTACTGTGGCTTTGTAGTAGGGTGTGAAGTTGGGAAGCGAGATACCCCCTGTTTTATTCTTCCTTCTCAGGACTGCTTTGGCTATTTGGGGTCTTTTGTGGTTCCATATGAATTTTAGAACTACTTGCTCCAGTTTGTTGAAGAATGCTGTTGGTATTTTAATAAGGATTGCATTGAATCTGTAGATTACAGCTACCTATTCTTATTATACCTAGTAGTTTTTACTAGTTTTTAATAAATTGTTAATCTGATTCAAATTAGGAATATATAAAATTACCTCTTAAGACTTGTAAAATGTCACATTCGTTACATATTAAACATTATCAAAGAGTGCATTTTTCTTATTTGGAATCTTCCTATCTTGCTAATTTATAAAATTAAAAATGATATTTAAAAATCAGAATAATACTACACAAAAGTCAAGTATTAACACATGATCATAAAATTAGTTGTGTTATCTAATTTTAAAGTATTGACATAAAAAATAACTCAGTAAATTTGCTTTTGTTTTTGTTTCAATATTGTTCTGTAGCTTTGTTAAGATCACACTTAAATGAGAACCACTGGGATTCTTCTCCTAGAATTCTATTCCAATGTTCTACAAATAAGTTATTCTATTTGTATGTGTCTTTTTTTGTGCTCATTTTAAATAAATTATCTATCTCATCATATTGTAAAATAACAAAAAAATGGGTCTTGGCTGTTGGCTATTTTCCAACTGTTTTATTTATACAAAGATGTGGATCTAAGAAATGTGATTTAAAGAAGAGTTTGAAAGGGCACATCCGGAATTAGAGATATTTGTCTTTATCTAAAGTCAAAACCATAAATCCTAGCACTGATAGTTGTAAATATTAGTATGATTTTTTCACTTTGAAGTGTACATTTATTTAAGGTTGCTATAAGCACTGTTTGCCTTAAGTGGTTTATGGTAACAACAGTTCTTTTAAATTTTCCCTGAAATAAAGAACTCCCAGGGCAGATGAGATAATCTCAGGTATCAGCCAGGCTGTGTGCAATTTTCTGCTACATGGCTGAGGTAAGTTATTTGAGAAGAATATTAAGCTGTTTGTTTATTTAATCTCTGTAGGCCTACACTGTGCTGGTAAATTCCTGCCAATGTGTTCTAAAGATCACAAGTGTTTATAAGATTTGCAGTAGAAAGTCTCATCAGTTTTGATTTGCCTGTCCCTCTAACTTCTTCACATTTTCCTGTCATGTGGTGACATTGAAAGACCATGGGAATTGTATATTCATGACTTTGTATTTCTTTGAGAGAAGCCTTCTCAAAATTATAAAAGCTCTGACTTCACAAAACCTCCCTCTCATTCCAAAAAGAAATTAATAATCATCTTAAAACCTTCCCTCTTTTACTTATAGAAAAATCCGGTCTTTATGATCCATTCCTTGCTATACTTCCAATGTCATTTTATATCTCTCTTCCCCTGTCAATCCAGACTCCAGGCTTTATGATCTTTGAATGTTTTACAAGGTTAAGTTCTGTGCTGCCTCAGTTATTGCACAGACGGCTATGTCATGAATGATTTTGAACACTCCTTTTTATTACAAGTCTTCTTGTATAAAATATATTACTCAATACAGTTCTATTTTCTAAGTTTCATTGATTTTTTTTGTTTCTTTGAACATAGTTTATATACAAAATGCATTTAGAATACTTTTATATTATTATTTGGCTTAATTCAATATGTTTTTTTCATCCTGGAGTGAAAGCCCTCAAAAGACAGAACCCTGTTTGAATTTTTCACCACTTTATCTTGGCCCATAATAAGTGTTTGTTGAGAGCTTGAGTGAATCAAATTTACCTGGACCCTAAACACCACTAAGGAAATCTATCATATCTTTTTAGTCACTGTGTGACCCTCTCTCTCAAGTCTCTATGTTCAATCTTTTCTTCCCTCCGTAGCATTCTTTCTCCTCCTTTCTCCTTTTACAACTCAATTTTAGACCTTCTCATACTTTGAAGGAAAATGGAAACTATCAGCTCCTGCCTCCTTTCGGCATTAGATTTACACATTTTCCTTCTTTCCTCCTGTTAAAAAGTCTAAAGCAGCCCTGTTGCCACCAAAGCCTAATACTTCAGTGCAATGGTTCCCTTTGGCTGCCACCTTCACAGGGACCGACTGCTTCACGTGTCCAGTCTCTGCCTTCTTCCCCCTCTCCTATGTCCTCTTCAGCATTCAGTATCCTCTCCTCTCCCATCTATTTTTTTAAATAATCCTTTCTGTGCATGGTTTTCTCCAGCAATATTCCGAACTTCCTGTTACCGGGCACAACAAAGCTTTTTGAAAGAGTGATGTACACAAACTGTATTGAATTTCTAACCAATGATTCTTTTCAGCAGGTTCTATGTAGGTTCTGTAGTATCTACTCCATCCAAAACTGTTTGTGTTCCACTTATTGTTGGCCTGTACACAGCCAAATCTACCATATTTTTATAGTCTTCTAATTGCATATATCAACTGAATTAGAAATATTCACCACTCTATCATAATAATAGAATTAGATTACAATTTCCTTGAGTTTAATGTGTGGCAGGCACTGTGGCAAGGACTTTATATGGATAATTTAGTCTAATAACTAAGACAATCCTTTGAAATACTAGGACATTTGTAAATATTAAAACATTTTGCAGATAGAAAAGAATGAATAAATCTTCAAATAGACTTGGTTGTTGCCTAAGATACATATTTAGCAATGGTGAAAATTGAAATTAGAATGCAGCCAGGCTGACTCCTCAGCATTCACTATTAATCAATCTACTGTACTTCCTTTTCCTTTAATCATTTTCTCTTCTCCACGTCTATGACCACATTCATTCCAACTTTTGTTTTTCTTTTTATCTTGTGGTTCTCTGGGTCCTCCTTCTTTTGTGTTTACTTGCCACCTGCTCCTCTTCTGTCTGACATCTCAATATTGGAATGCTTCAGGGCTTAGTCTTGAACTCTCCTCTGCTTTCATTCTGTATTCTTTTCCAATTTGATATAATCATTTATGTGGTGATAATCCCAAGTGTATATCTTTTGGCTAAACCTATTCAACTCTAGTTTGCATATCTAATTTCAATCATCCATGTACACCTCAACCCTAATACAAATGAGTCAAAAGTTGTTAAATATTTCCCAAAGTGATCTTTCCTCTGGCAGCACCACCTTGGAAAAGCATTGCCATTTACCTGCTTGCTTATGAAAAACAAGCAAACATGTGAGCCCTTTATTGTTACTTTCCTATGCCTAACATTTAGTACCATTACCTGTGTTTTCTATCACCAAAATATATCCTAAATGTGTCCTCTGCTCTTCATCTCTTTGGCCATCACTGTACCCCAATCACCACACTTTTGTCGCCCTACATAAACTCTGAATCTTCTCTTGCTCACCAAAGCACAGCATATGGGGAAAAATATTTTTAAAATCTAAAAACATGTATCATTCCTTTCCTTAAAACTCCTGTATGGCTTTCATCAATCATAAAATTAATCCCAATACTGGCATGCCCTGAAATAACCTGGATAATCTTTCCTTTGCCTCCTATTCAGCTCATAAAATTAATTCTCCCACATCTTGAATAGAATCCTCTCATGCTGATATTTCTCAGATACTGTATTTTTATCAAACCTTTGCACATATTATTCATGGGTTTGGAACACTCTATACCCACTCAGTTTTATATAGATTCAAGCCCTGTATTTAACCCTGGAAAGCAGCTGATCGGCAAATGTACAAGAGATTCACATAACATCCACAGAATTGTCAATGTTGGAAAATAAACTGCTTCTCTCAGGACCTGTAGAAGTTGTGAAGCAGAAACACAGGAGCAAAAAAGGTGAGGAAGTTCTAAGAAACTAATTTTGGTCATGAGAACCCAGTTTTAAGTAATATGAAAGCTTGTACTTAGAATCACAAAGCAATTATACTTTATTCACATACCTATGATATATATGGCTCACAGGAAATGTTAATTTATCAGATAGATTATCTTTGGGCTTCAAAACACCCTCTTCTCCCAGTTTACATTGAATAAGAAGGAGACACATTGATGTAAATAATTGTTCCTTTAAAATGATTATAGATAATTCAAATTTCTTAAAAATGGAATATTTTAAACAAATTTTGTTAATTCTGAAAAAAGAATACCTGAAAAGAAAATACTTACCATGACATGTAGGTTTTTCATACCAACCATTGTCACCACACACTATGGAACCTGTCTTGTGCCCACCTTTGCTTTCATATCCATCATGGCATTCAAATTCCAGCTTGTCATAAAGCTTAAACCATGTGCCATTACTTCTGGCTCTGGAATTCTCAAATACTGGTGTATCACAAGATTCTAAGGCATAATAGAATTAAAGACTACATTTCTAATATTACTTAATGGATGATCAAATCGAGTAAGTCCAACCCCAAGGGAAAATAAGCTGTATCAAGTAGTATGTGCTAATAAAGTATCACATACAAGTAATCTAAGAATACAAATGATAAATCATTGTCTTGAAAAAGTTAGTCAAAATGGAAAAATATGTTTCTACACATTTTCTTCATCAATTATGCCTTCTGAAAGATTTGTTTTAAGGATAGTTTTCTAAATTCAATTATACTCATGCATTTGCCCTATTCTTGTAATAAAATAGGTCATTACAGATGCTTTGTACTTTTTTTAACAAAGCATAATAGCATTTCGTGAATTGAGATGACAACCATATCAGCAGTTGTGAAATATATACAGTAGAAAAATTGATTAGTTGAATAAAATGGTTAATTTTCAACAATGTGTGTAAATTTTTGAAATTCTATAAAACACTAAAACATACTAATATTTAAAACTCACACACTGATTTTGATTCCCAAATATTTTCCTAATGGCTATGTATTCTTTCAAACTTACCAAGATTTAATATAGATAAATTTTTATTGTTTATAATTAGTTTTAAAAAGAAAGTGTTAAAATAGTCTCAATTTATACTAATTATACTAGTCAAAAAAGGTTTAAATAATTTATCTCAAATTTTATAATGTGCTAGGTAGCCAGCTAACTTAAGAATTTTAAAAAATAGAGCAAAACTATATTAGTAAAAAAATTGTAATCGAGATATTTTTTCTTTCATAATGAGAATGTTATAGTGGATAATAATCACAATATAGTATAAAGTGAGTTTTAATGATATGGGAGAAACTTTTGTAATGTTTTTCCTTTGGCTAGTGCCCATACTAAGCATCAAAATAGAAAAAAAAACCAAAATGAAAACAGTAGAAAGGGATATTTTAAAATCCACTTCACTCAAAGTGAAAATGTTAAATATCACTTCAAAGTTATCACTGTATGGCTTTGGAGTAAATAATATAAACTGAGGAAATTGTTCCTAGAATATCTTCATAAACATATAGATATTGTGACGGGGCAATCTTTCAACAAAGCAGAATTTGGTTCTATCTAGGAACATTTCTCTGTTTCCAAAAATTAGATGTTCATGAAGATTTTCTAAGGGACAGAATTTTTCAGAAGTGAACCTACTCTATAGGATCCAACATACAAATCGTACAAATGTACATCTAAATTATAAGGAAAATGTAACTAAATTATTCCAAAAAGCATGCACTATGGACCCATATTCTAACTGAAAAAAACATGAACTTTTATATTTACAAAGAAAAATATTCTACCATAAAATTTTGATCACCTAAAAAAAATACAACAAGCACAAAGGTCTCAGCTAAAAATAACTGATTTTACACGAGAATACACACGACTCGCTAACTAGTTTCTGAATCATGGGATATAAAGTAGGAAAAACTTGTACTGAAAGATGAACTGATATTCTGCCCTACTAGTGATTAATTTTAAAAGGCAAAATATTGTGTATTTTTTCTTAAAGATTTTAAATATATTCTTTTAAATATAACCACATCAAGCCCCTCTTCCTGCCCCCAAAAAGTTAAGTTTAAGTAAGCTTCTGTTCAGTGATCATTAGGATAATGAACACTATCATTTGAATCACTTACTAATGCATGTAGGTTGGGATGACCATCCACTTTGCAGACATGTAACTGATCCTGATGTTTCACCATCTGCTGTTACATATCCTGGTTTACATTTATATTGTGCTTGTCTATTTAAGGGATATGTAAATTCATATTCAGAAATGAATCCATTCTCAATTTTTATCTCTGATTTTGAACAGGTTTCTAAAAAGGAGAAAGCATAAGGAAAAGGTATGCTTTTTAATAAGGACTCAAATAATAAAACAATGCAAAAACAAGTAGTCATTTGTAAATGGAAAACTGGAAGAATCTTAATCATCCAAATTCTTGTGTCATCAAATTAGTTTATTTACAAATTTTTGGAACAAAGAAAGATTTATAATACTCAGAATCCCTTCTAAGAAATTAGAAATCTTTCTGTCTAATGGATATATAATAATGGATCTCTACTAGCAATGGATCCTTTGTTGGACTTGTTTTAAATATTACCTAGTTTGGCTCTCTGAAGCAACCCCAGAACTCCGTTAAACAACAGGGGTATTTCAGGTCACGTTATCTCAGAAATCTTCCACCATAGAGACAGACCACAGCCTTTGGGTCTGAGAATTTGAAATGTTTATTATCATAACTGAGTGCTTAAAACTATACAGATACATGGTGTTCAATGAAAATGAGAAAGATCAACACATTCATTTATCTTTAAGGCCAAAATGATGATTCCTCAAATTAAGTATAACTTGAAATAGTAAAGGTAAACTTTTGTTGATTATGAGATTTCTTCACAGAACTCAATTTCATTATTAAATGGCTCATGGATAAAGAAGAAACAATTGTTTCTACTTTAAGAAATTAGAAAAAGGAAAGCAAACCAAACCCAGCATAAGTATAAATTTGAAAAAAATAAAGTGATGTACGACGGTGGAATAGAATGCCTTGAAATTTCCCTCTGTCTACAGACACCAAATATTAGTAGTTATAGATGTAGTTATTGCCTTCATTAGAAATACAAAAACTAGCTGAGAAACTCCTGCACACTGAGTGAGGAATTGCCAACATCCTAAATGGTTAGAAAAAATTGAGATCCCTTCATCCCTAAACAGTACCATATAATTGAAAGGGAACTCCCAACTCCCAGCTTCTCCTTAAGTAGCAAAGGGTATGAATTACACATCTAGTGCCCCAGTTTTCCAACTGGTGCACCAGAGTCTGAGTTTTAACTTGTCTGTCTCTGGGAGGTAGTGGGCCTAAAAGTTGCTATTCTCCTGGGAATTATGGAAAACAAAGTGTCAGTTATGAATCTGTGTGCAAGCACTTCTCACACTTCATCCTCCAGCTTAGTGAATGGTTAGCAGGCAGCAAAGCTTAGCTCCAAGTTTCTCCCAGGAAAGAGTTAGACTATGTATCTACACCTAACTTTTCCAGCTACTGCATAAGAGATTGACTAAGAACTAATAATCCCCAGAATTTGTTGTGTGCCCAGGAGCTACAAAGAGCAAAATAAAAGTTTGAAAGAGCATGTGGTTTGAAAGAGTTTTGTATGCATTTGCCACAGTTCCTCTCCCCTGCTTAGTGCAGAGTAAGTAAAATTAAAAAAATTCAGCTCCCAGTTTCACCCTGAGTAGAGAAAAATTGTACCAACTTTTCTAGCCACTATGCAAGGGATGTTTTTCTCTCACCTATCTCAGGACACTGATGGGACTTGGCATACTCTAAACTCTTGGGATACAAAGGGGGAGTTGGATGAACACAGAAGTATGACAGGCACATGGAATACCTGACTGGTCTGATTGATGGAGGCCTTCTAATGTACAAGGCCAGTCTTTGAAAACTTGGAGATAAGGTGTTTTATTTAATGTGCAGATATCAATGCATGGTCAAGGAAGATGATAAAATTGAAAACTATGCTCCAATTAAAAGACAAGACAAATCTCTAAAACTGACTGTAGTGAAATGGAGATAAATGATTCACCCAAGAAAGATTTAAAATAAAAGTCATATCAGATGCTTACCCAAATCAGGAGAGCGATACATTAACAAAAAATGTCAACAAAGAGAATAGATCAAGCAGAGAAAAGATAAAAAAGATCAGCAAACTCAAAGAAATGTCACTGAAAATAATTGAGTCAGAGAAGCGAAGAGAAAAAATAGAATCAACAGTGACAATAACTTAAGGCACTTGTAGGACATTGCCAAAAAGATCAATATACACATTATGGGAGTCCCAAAAGAGAAGAGAGAGGAAAAGGGTAATAAAATATTTAAGGAAACAGTGTCTGGAAGTTTACTAAATCTGCGAAGGAAATAGATCCAGGTCCAGTAAACTCAAAAGGGTATAAAGTAACATTAGCCCCAGAAAACTTCACTGAGGCACATTATAATCAATTTGTCTAAAGTCAAAGACAAAGCAGAATTTTGAAATCAGCACTAGAAAAGCACCAAATAGAATGAAACCATAAAAATGTAGAGATCTTATAACAGAAACAACCCCACAGACCAGTAAGCAGTGAGATGATGTAGTCAAAGTACTGAAAGAAAAAAAAGTGTCAACCAAGGATACTATACCAGCAAATTTGTCCTTCAAAAGTGCAGGGGTGGGATTGGTCTGGATAAAAGATGGCAGCATGAGAGATGAGACAGAGGCTTCCTCCTAAAATCGCATATTATATGAAAATATAATTAATACAACAATCCTGAAAGAGCAACAGGAAAGAGGACTGTGCCAGACTGCAAACACCTGGAGAAAAGAGAAGACCTCATGGAATAGGGTAATGTACCAAAGCCATGGCCCAGTGGGACTCAAGCCCTTCCCCCAGCTCATGGGCCAGAGGAAGAGAAACAGAGTGGGGAGGGAGCTGAGGCCTGGGATTGCTGAATACCTAACTCTGGAGATCTTTTCTGGGAGCACAAACCTACATTTCTTGGTGCTTTTATGGTAATCTCGTGATTAGGGGTTTGCAAAGCTAAGACAGGCAAAATACCTGGAGAGACTGAGGTTCCAGTCACTTGTGGAGAGCAGGGATCTATATCCAGCTGCTCTGGGACAAAAGAAAGGCAGGCAGTCTGAGAGACTTCCTAATAGCAAGAGGGCTGCTAAAGGAGCAAGGATTGCACAGAGCTTAGTGCTCAGGAGAAAGGACAGGTGGACAAAATTGTCTGGGTGCACTCTGCCCATAAGGTTGGGAAGTTTCATGATCTTCAGGCACTCCAGTTCCCTGGATGGCTACACAGCTCCAAAGACACTCTCCATGATATGCAGCCCACTGCACCTTTCTTCTGGCTAGCTCCAAATGGCTCACAAACCAGCAAACCTTAACCTGGTGTTAGGCCAGCCAGAGGGAAGCCCTGTCTACAGCAACTACAAATGCAAAGCACAGAGGCTTATACCTGTGTGCTCACCCCACTGGTTCAGGCAGTGGAGACAGGCATAGCATCCGGGAAGCAGGAAACAGCTCTTTCCTCCCCCCAGGCACCAATCCCACTCCTCTGTGACCCCCAACATTGCTTTAGGGGCTGAGCAGCTCCAGAGATAGGGCTTCTGGGCACTAGAGGGTGCCATCTACAAATATGAAATGCCAAATGAACCTGATTCAAAGTAAAATTATGAATACAACACCTGAGAACGATTCAAATGAAATCGACCTCATGAAGCTTCCTGAGAGGGATTTCAAAATAAAAATTATTAACATGCTTATGGAGGTACAGAAAAATATTAAAGAATTCAGGAATGAATTTCAGTCGGGATCCAATCATTATGGAACACAGTATTGCAAGTAAAACATACAATGGAAAGTTTTAAGAGCAGATTAGATACGGTGGAGGAGACAATAGATGAAATAGAAATGGGAGAAGAGGAATGCAAAGAAGCTGAGGCACAGAAAAAAGGATGTCTAAGAATGAAAGAATATTGAGAGAAATGTGTGACCAATCCAAGCGGAACAATATTCGCATTATGGGGGTACCAGAAGAAGAGAGAAAAAGGGATAGAAAGTGTCTTTGGGGAGGTAATTGCTGAAAACTTTCCCAATCTTGGGAAAGAGACAGTCTCTTAGGCCATGGAGGTGCACAGATCTCCCAACACAAGGGACCCAAGGAAGACAACACCAAGACACACAGTAATTAAAATGGCAAAGATCAAGATTAAGGACAGACTATTAAAAGCAGCCGGAGAGAGAAATAAGATCACATACAAAGGAAAGCCCATTAGGTTATGATCAGACTTCTCAGCAGAAATCTTACAGGCCAGAAAGGAGTGGCATGATGTATTTAATGCAATGAAGCAGAAGAGCCTGGAACCAAGATTACTTTTTCCAGCAAGATTATCACTTAAATTTGAAGGAGGGATTAAACAATTTCCAGATAAGCAAAAGCTGAGAGAATTTACCTCCCACAAACCATCTCTACAGTCTATTTTGGAGGGACTTCTATAGATGAAAGTGTTCCTAAGGTTTAATAGCTGTGACCAGAGGTAATAAAACCACACTAAAGAAAGTAGAATAGTTAATTACTAAGCAAATGCAAAATTAAATCAACTAGCCCCAAAGTCAATCAAGGGATAGACAAAGAGTACAGAATATGATACATAATACATAAAGAATGGAGGAGGAAGAAAAAGGAGGAGAAAAAAAGAGCTTTTACATTGTTTGTAATAGCATATTAAGTGAGTTAAGTTAGACTTTTAGATAGTAAGGAAGTTAACCTTGAACCTTTGGTAACCACAAATCTAAAGCCTTCCATGGAAATACTAAGAGGAAAGTATATTGCAATACAGGCCTACCTCAGGAAAGAAGAACAATCCCATATGAACAGTCTAAACTCACAATTTAAAAAACTAGAAAAAGAAGAACAATGAGGACCAAAGTCAGTAGAAGGAGGGACATAATAAAGATTAGAGCAGAAATAAATAAAATTGAGAGAATAAAACAATAGAAAGAATCAGTGAAAGCAAGAGATGGTTCTCCGAGAGAATAACAAAATAGGTAAACCCCTAGGCAGACTTATGTAGAAAAAAAAAAGTCTACACATTAACAGAATCAGAAATGAGAAAGGAAAAATCACTACAGACACTACAGAAATACCAAGAATTATTAGAGAAAATACTATGAAAAATTATGTGCTAACAAACTGAATAACTTATATGAAATGGACAACTTTCTAGAATAATACAACCTTCCAATGCTGGTCCAGAAAGAAACAGAAAATATAAATAGACCAATTACCAGCAATGAATTGAATTGGTAATCAAAATCTACCTAAGAACAAAACACCTGGACAGATGGCTTCACCACTGAATTTTATCAAACATTTCGTGAAGACCTAATACCCATCCTCCTTAAAGTTTTTCAAAGAGTAGAAGAAGAGGGAATACTTCCAAACTCATTCGATGAGGCCAGCATCACTCTAATACCAAAACCGGGCAAAGACACCACAAAAAAGAAAATTACAGACCAATATGCCTGATGAACATAGACACAAAAATACAATACAAAATATTAACAAACCAAATTTAAAAATACATCAAAAAGATCGTTCATCATGATCAACTAGGATTTATTCCAGAGATGCAAGGATGCTACAACATTCAAAAATCCATCGACATCATCCACCACATCAACAAAAAGGACAAAAACCACATGATTATCTTCATAGATCCTGAAAAAGCATTCAACAAAATTCAACATCCTTTCTTGATAAAAACTCTCAACAAAATGGGTATAGAGTGCAAGTACCTCAACATAATAAAGGCCATATATGACAAACCCACAGCCAACATTCTACTTAACCACGAGAAACTGAAAACTTTTCCTTTAAGATCGGGAACAAGACAAGGATGCCCAGGCTCCCAACTTCTATTCAACATGTACTGGAGTTCCAAGCCATAGCAATCAGACAACACAAAGAAATAAAAGGCATGCAGATTGGCAAGGAATAAGTTAAATTGTCCCTGTTTGCAGATGACATGATATTGTACATAAAAAACCCTTAAAGACTCCACTCCAAAACTACTAGAACTAAATCTGAATTCAGCAAAGTTGCAGGATACAAGTTAATACTCAGAAATCTGTGGCATTCCTATATATTAACAATGAAATAGCAGAAAGAGAAATCAGGGAAACAATTCCATTCACAGTTGAATAAAAAAAATTAAATACCTAGGAATAAACCTAACCAAGGAAGTGAAAGACCTATACTCTGAAAACTACAAGACATTCATGACAGAAATTACAGAAGATACCAATAAATGGAAACACATCCATGCTCATGGATAGAAGAGTTAATATTTTGAAAATGGCCATCCTGCCTAAAGCAATCTACAGATTCAATGCAATTCCTGTCAAAATACCAACAGCATTCTTCAATGAACTAAAGAAAATTATTCTAAAATTCATATGGAACCAGAAAAGAGCCCAAATTGCCAAAGTAATCCTGAGAAGGAAGAATAAAGGTGGGGAAATTAAGCTCCACAACTTCAAGCTCTACTACAAAGCCACAGTAATCAAGACAATTTGTACTGGCACAAAAACAGACTAGAGAGCCCAGATATAAACCCAACCATATATGGTCAATTAATATATGATAAAGGAGCCATGGACAAAGAATGGAGAAATGACAGCCTCTGCAACAACTGGTATTGGCAAAACTGGACAGCTACATGCAAGAGAGTGAAACTGGATTATTGTCTAACCCCATACACAAATGTAAACTCGAAATAGATGAAAGACCTGAATGTAATTCAGAAAACCATAAAACTCTTAGAAGAAAACATAGGCAAAAATCTCCTGAATATAAGCATGAACAACTTCTTCCTGAACACATCTCCTTGAACAAGGGAAACAAAAACAAAAATGAACTCATGGGACTACATCAAACTAAAAATTTTCTGTATGGCAAAGGATACCATCAATAGAACAAAAAGGCATCCTACAGTATGGGAGAATATATTTGTAAATGGCATCTCTGACAAGGGGTTAACATTCAAAATATATAAAGAACTCACATGCCTCAACACCCAAAAAGCAAATACCCCGATTAAAAAATGGGCAGAGGATATGAAGAGACAATTCTCCAAAGAAGAAATTCTGATTAGATGGCCAACAGACACATGAGAAGATGCTCTACATCACTAATCATCAGGGAAATGCAAATTAAAACTCACAGCAGTAAGGATGGCCAGCACCAAAAAGACTAAGAACAACAAATGCTGGTGAGGATGAGGAGAAAGGGGAGCCCTCCTACACTGCTGGTGGGAATGTAAGCTAATTCAACCATTGTGGAAAGCAATATGGAGGGTCCTCGAAAAACTAAAAATAGAACTACCATTTGACCTGGGAATCCCACTCCTTGGAATTTACCCAAAGAATACAACTTCTCAGACTGAAAAAGACATATGCACCCCTATGTTTAACGCAGCACTATTTACAATAGCCAAGATATGGAAGCAACCTAAGTGTCCATCAGTAGATGAATGGATAAAGAAGACTTGGTACATGTGTGCAATGGAGTATTTTTCATTGATTGAAAGAAACCAGTCCTGCCATTTGCAACAACATGAATGGAGCTGGAGGACATTATGCTCAGTGAAATAAGCCAGGTGGAGAAAGACAAGTGCCAAATGATTTCCCTCATTTGTGGAGTATAACAGCAAGGCAAAACTGAAGGAACAGAATAGCAGCAGACTCACAGACTCCATGAAAAGACTAGTGGTTACCAATGGGGAGGGGTGTGGGAGGGCGGGTGGGGAGGGAGAAAGAAGTGGATTGAGGGGTATTATGTTTAGTACACATGGTTTGGGGAGTCATGGGGTAAACAGTGTAGCACAGAGAAGGCAAACAGTGAATCTGTGGCAACTTGCTGCACTGATGGACAATGACTGCATTGGTTTATGGGTGGGGAATTGATAATATGGGTAAATGTAGTAACCACATTATTTTCTCATGTGAAATTTCATAACTGTGTATATCAATGAAACCTTAATAAAAAATTTTTGGAAAAATGCAGGGGTGATAAAGAGATTACCAGAGCAACAAAATTGGAACAGTCCATCACCACTAGAACTGCATTCTAAGAAATGCTAGAAGGAGCTCTTCAAGGTGTAATGAAAGGGTGGTAAACAGCAATATAATAGCAGAAGAAAGTAGGAAACTCAGTGGTAAACATAAGTATAATATATAGATGAAAACATAATGCTGTATTATTGTAATGGTAGTGAAAGATCACTTTTAATTCTAGTATAAAGGTTAAAATACAATAGTATAAATAGATATAACAAATTATGTTAGTGAATACAAATATAAATAGATGAATATTATGACATCAATATCATATAATTTGGAGGGAGAGAAAGGTAAAACTATGGTTTTCTGTGCAAGTGAAATTGTTATCATTTTAAAACAGATTGCTGTACCCATTAAATATCTTATTAAGCTCCACAAAGACAATACCTACACATTACACAGAGAAAAAAAAGGAAGGAATCATATACAAAAAAGAAAACAACAAAATGAAACACAGAGGAAAATTGCAAGAAAGAAAAAGATAAAGAGGAACAGAAGTACAAGATAAACAGAAACCATCCCACAGGCCAGTGGGCAGTGATATGCAACATGTGGGATGAAACACAATTAACAAAAACAACATGGGAATAGTAAATAAATTTAGTATCAAGTACTTTTAATGTAAATATATTAAAGTCCATAATAAAAAATATACTGGAGGCATGGATTAAAAAAGTTTCACAATATGTTGTATATTAGAAACAAACATTAAATATAAGCACACACAAAGGCTGAAAGTTAAGGATAAAAAAAATTCCATGAAAATGATAACCAAAAGAAAGCAGGCATAGTGATAGTTATATAGGACAAAATAAACTTTAAGTTGAAACTCTCTCTAGAAAACATGAGACCATGGTGGCAGAAGACAACTATTGTTTTGGTCCCCAACTCAACAAAAAAATTCAAAACCCATCAACAAAGCGTCTTTGAGGTCGCTTTTGGACTCAGCAAGGTATGCCAGGAGGCCCAGGAGGAATCTCACCCGCCTGTACATCAGGCAATAGACATGTTCTGGATGTGGGTCCTGCAGGGGTGCATGGATCAGCTCTAGCCCCTCAGCTTCAGTCTGTGAAACCCCGGAAAATACTCCTAATCACCCACAAACAGAAGTGCCTATATGGAAATCCAGGTCTTCACAGAAGTGCCCACACATCATTGGAGCAGAAAAAAACATATGGTTTTAGACTCGTTGGATTGGGTAAGAGGAGCAACTTGACTTTATCTGCATCATTCCTTCGCTAAGGTAGTACAGTTTAAAGCCGAGAGAGAACTTCCTCAGCTCCTGATTTCTCCCACAGGGGCAGAGGGGAGCCTGTGAGTTAGCACACAGCTTCCCTACCTCTGTAGGATGCTGCCAAGTGGTATATTTATTTCTCACCGCATTCAGACTACTGGCTGATGAGCTGTATGCCTGAGTGAGGAGGCTGGAAGAACCTCAGAGAATACTCTTGGAGGACATTAAAGGGATGCAGATCCTATTAACTCTATTGCCGACTCAGAAAGCCCACTCACAAGCCTCTGGGAATGCCTCACTTTCAGATTCTCCTTAACTGGCCCATGGGCATCGTCAGTGCTCTGTGTGCCTCACCCACACACCTTCCCACCCGGCGGACAACTGCCTGTGAGAACAACTGACATTGGCAGTGAGACCAAGCTTTGACAGATAATTAGTGAGCATGCATAAAAAGGTGGCTCACAGCTGTGGGCCAGGGAGAGACCACAACAATGGGATGAAATGCTAGCTTTGTAGAAACAGGAGAGGCTATCAGCACCCACTTGGTGCACTGCAGGATCTAGACAAGGGATATGTTCATAAGAATTGCTCTAAAAGGAAGCAGGAGGCATGGAGTGAGTGTTCCCATAGGCAGTCTGATAGAGCTTCAGAATCTTTAGTAGGGCTGAAGGAAGTTGTCCCTCTCTCAAAGGAAGTTAGTAAAGACTGGAAGAAGTGATTGCAGTCTCAAATGTAAAGACAGTAACACAAAACATCAAGGAACATGAAAAATCATAGCAACAGGGCACTAGCAAAATATCACAAAAATCTTTCAATATCCAAACCTAAAGACATGAAGATCTGTGATTTACCCAATAAAAATTCAAAATAGCTATTTTTAAAAGCTCAGTGAGCTACAAGAAAATACAGAAAGACAACTGAACAAAATCAGAAAAACAATACATGACCAAAGCAAAAAGTTTAACAGAGATAGAAATCATAAAAAATAATGCAAAATAAATACTACTGCTGAAGAATACAATGACTAAAAAATGCAATAGAGAGCATCAACAACAGAATGGATAAAGCAGAGGAAAAAAAATCTGTGATATTAGATAGGTACATTGAAATTATCCAGTCAGAGGAGAATAAAGAAAAAAAAGAATGAAAAAAAGTGAAGTAAGCTTCCATGATTTATGGCTACCCATCAAAAGAACCAATTTGTGAACTACTGGAGTTCCAGAAGGAGGAAAAAAGGAAGGCAGGGCAGAAAGTTTATTTAAAGAAATAATGGCTAAGAACATTCCCAATAAGGGGAGAAATTTGGATATCTAAGTTCATGAAGCTTATAGGTAACCAAATAAGATCAACCTAAAAAGATCTTCTACAAGATGTATAATAAAACTGCAAAAAGTCAAAGAACAAATACAAATCGTAAGCAGAAGGGAATAAACCTTGTAACTTAAAAGGGAATCCTCATAAGACTTTAAGCAGAGTTCTTAGCAAAAACCTTACAGGCCAGAAGAAGAGTGGGATGACATATTTATTGTGATGAATAAAAACCCTGCCAACCAAGAATACTTTACCTGGAACAGAATCATTCAGAAATGAATGAGATGCAAAGACTTACCCAGACCAACAAAAGCAGAGGGAATTCAGTACCACTAGATCTGCCCTACAAGAAATAAGGAAAGGAGTTCTTCAAGGTGAAATATAAGAATGCTAATTAGAAATATGAAAACATATGAAAATAGACAACAGACTTGTAAACATAAGTATACTCTCCAATTCAGAATACTCTAATATTAATATGGTAGATTGTTAAATAGTTAACTCTATATAAAGGTTAAAGGACAAGAGAGTAAAAATAAATATAGCTATGATAATTTGCTAATGAATACAAAATAAAAAGGTAAATTGTGACATCAAAAACATAAGAAAGTTTTTGTATGCGATTGAAATTAACTTATTATGAAATAGACTGCTATATGTGTAAGATGCTTTTATATAAGCCTCATGGAAACCATAAAGCATAGATTCACAAAAGAAAAAAAGTTTCGTAGTTTACTACTAAGGAAAATCATTAAGTCATAAAGAGAGGAGGAAAGGAATAGGGAAACTACAAGGTGTTTGAGAAAAAATTAATAAGATGACAGTAAGTCCTTACCTATCAATAACTACTCTTAATGTAAATGGGTTGATATTCCAATAAAAATACACTCAAATTCAATCAAAATGGATGGATGGTTAAACCAAAAACAAAACAAAACATAACCAAAAAGCCCACAAAACTGAAATCTATGCTGCCTACCAGAAACTCTTCAGCAGTGAAGACACAAAGAAGATACAAGAGTGAGAAAGGATGTGCAGTGCAACTGTGACCCAACAGAAAGCAGGGGCGTCTATACTTATGTCAGACCAAACAAACTTCAAGCCAAATTAAATAAAAATAAAGTTATTATATAATAATAAAGAGGCCAATTGATCAAGATGTAAGTTGTAGTGCCTAAATATCCAAAGCAAATAGTAACATATCTTTCAGGAGAAATAGACAGTACAATAATGATAGGAGACTTAAATACTCCATTATCAACAATAAATAGAACACCCAAACACAAAATCAAAAAGGAAACATTGAACTGAACCAAACTTTAGACCAAATGGACCTAACAAACATACACAGATCATTCCATCCAACGCAGCAGAATACATATCCTAAGTGAACATGAAATATTCTTCAGGATAGATAATATGATAGGTTAAAAAACAGGTCTTAGACAATTTGAAAAGATTGAAATCTAACCTGGGTTTAAGCAGAAAGATCTTAGATGACACTAAAAGCATAATTCATAAATGAAAAACTTAATACATTGGATGGTATCAAAATTAAACAGTTTTGCTCTATGAAAGACTATGAAGGGAATAAGTGAAGTACAGATGGTAGGAACACATTTGCCAAACTACTCCACAAAAGGACTTGTAGACAGAATTATATTATATTCTGTATATAACAAAATTCAATGATAACAAACCAAACAACCCAGTGAAAAAGTGGGTAAAATATTTGAACAGTCTTCATCATAAAAGATATATACATGGCAAACAAACACAGAAAATAATGCTCAAGACAATTTGTTACTAGGGATGAGATAATACAACCACACACATTTAGATGGCTAATTGAAAATTATGGTCTTACATTTGTCTTTAATCTATTTTGAGTTTGTTTTTGTATATGGTCAAGAAAGTAATCCAGTTCCATTCTTTTGCATGTAGCCGTCCAGTTTTCCCAGCACCATTTATTGAAGAGACTCTTTTCTCTGTTGTATATTCTTGCCTCCTTTGCTGTAGATTAATTGATTTTATATGTTTGACTTTATTTCTAGGCTTTCGATTCTGTCCCATTGATCTATTTGTCCGTTTTTGTGCCACTGTCATACTATTTTGATTATTATAGCTTCATTTGAAATCTGGGAGTGTGATACCTCTAGCTTTGGACTTCTTTCTCACAATGCTTTGATTTTTGGAGTCTTTTGTGGTTCCATGCAAGTTTTAGGATTGTTTTATTAATGTGAAAAATGCTCTTGGTATTTGTATATGGATTGCACTGAATCTGGTTATAGAATGCTTTGGGGAGTATGTACAGTTTAAAAATATTAATTCTAGCCCATGAGAATGGTAAATCCTTTCATTTGTTGTTATCACCTTTAATTCTTTTCATCTTAGTTTTCAGTATACAGGTCACTTGTCTCCTTGTCTAAATGCATCACTAGGTATTCTATTTTTTGATTAAATTATAAATGGGGTTGTTTACTTATTTTCTCTTTCTGATAGTTCGTTTGTATATAGAAACACAACATATTCTGTATATTAATTTTGTATCTTGATGCTTTACTGAATTCATATATTAGTTCTAAGAGTTTTACAGGGAATCTTTAAAGTTTTCCATATATAGCATTATGTTATCTACAAAAAATGAAAGTTTTACTTCTTCTTTTTCATTTTGGATGTCTTTTATTTTTTTCCATTCTGATTGTTGTGGCTAGGAGTTTCAGTACTATATTGAGTAAAAGTGGTGAAAGTGGGCAGCCTTGTCTTTTTTCCTGATTTTAGAGGAAAAACTTTCAGCTTTTCACTGTCGAATATGATGTCAGCTGTGGGTTTGTCATATATGGGCTTTATTATATTGAGGCATGTTCCCACTATACCCACCTGGCTAAGAGTTTTTATCATGAGTGGATACTGAATTTTGTCAAATGATTTTTCATCATCTGTTGAAATGATCAAATGGTTTTTATCCTTACTTATATTAATTTGGTGTAGCATGTTGATCAGTTTGTAGATGCTGAACCATCTTTACTTCCCTGGATTAAATCCCACTTGATTGTGGTGTTCTGATCCTTTAAACATATTGTTAAATTTGGTTTTCCTATATTTTATTGATGATTTTGCGTGTGTGTTCATCAGGGATATTGACCTGTAACTTTTTGTAGTGTATTTGGGTTTGGTATCAGGGTATTGATGGCCTTATAGAACTAATTTGAAAGTCTTTCTTCCTCTTCAATTTTTGGAATAGTTGAGAAGGATAGGTATTAACTGTTCTTTAAATGTTTAGTAGATTTCACCTGTAAAGTTATCTGGTTATGGATGTTTGCTGGGAGTTTTTGATTACTGATTCATTTTAAATATTAGTAATCCGTCTCTTCATATTTCCTATTTTTTCTTGATTCAGTCTTGGAAATTATGTTTCTAGGAATTTATCCATTTCTTCTAAGTTTTCCAATTTCTTGGCATATAATTGCTCAAAAAGTCTTTTATAATACTCTATTTTTGTGGTATCAATTGTAAGCTTCACTTTCATTTCTAATTTTGAGTCCTCACTCTTTTTTTCTGGTAAAAGCTTCATCAATCTTATTTCTCTATTCACAAAACCAGATCCTAGTTTCATTCGTTCTTTTTTTAATTGTTTTTAGCTTCTTTAATTTATTTCCACGATGATCCTTCCTTCTTCTGGCTTTGAACTTTGTTACAAAAAGCTTTTGGAAATTATCAACAAAACAAAAGACAACCTACTGACTGGGAGAATATATTTACAAAAGATATCTGATAAAATGTTAACATAAAAAAATTATAAAGAACTTATACAACTCAATACCAGAAAAGAGTCTGATTAAAAAATGGGCAGAGGTTGTGAACAGACATTTTTTCAAAGGAGGACATACAGATGGCCAACACCTGTATGGAAAGATGCTCCACATAACAAATCATCAGGGAAATGCAAATCAAAGCCACAGTGAGGTATCACTTCACACCTGTAAGAATGCCTAGGTTCAAAAAGACAGGAAATAATAAGTTTTGGAAAGAATGTGGAGAAAGGCAGTCTCTGGGCTGTAGGGAATGTGAACTGGTGCAGTCATTATAGAAAATAGCTTGGAAGGTCCTCTGAAAATTAGAAATAGAAATAACAGATGATGTAGTAATTCCACTTCTGGGTATTTATCTAAAGAAAATGAAAACACTCATTCAAAAAATACATGCACCTGTATGTTCACTGCAACATTATTTACAATAGCAAAGATGTAGAAGCAGCCTATGTCCATTGATAGGTAAATGGATAAAAGATACGGTATATATGCAATATATACCAAACATTTAGCCATAAAAAGAATAAAATCTTGCCATTTTTGACAATATGAATCAACCTAGAGGGTATTATATTAAGTGAAATGAATAAGGTAGACAGGGAAAGACAAATGCTATATGATTTCAATTATATTTGAATTTAAAAAAACAGAAAAGAAGTGAACAAACAAAACAAAACACAAAGAGACTCATAAATATAGAAAACATACTGGTGGTTGCCAGAGGGGAGAAGGCTAGAGAGATAGGCAAAATCAGTGAAGGGGATAAAAAGATACAAACTTTCACTTATAAAATAAATAACTGAAATATGTAAAGTACAGCATAAGGAATATAATCAGTAATACTGTAATAATCATGGATGGTGACTGATGGTAATTAGACTTATGGTTACCTCTTCATAATGTACATAAACTTTAATTAGTGTTGTACAACAAACCTAATATAATATTGTATATTACCTATATACTTCAATAAAAAATGACTACTGATACATGGATCAACATGAATTGTGTTTATTGAAAGCCAGACTCAGAGAACATACTGTGTGTTTTCATATATTTAACTCTCTGAAAAAGACACAAGTGTCAGTACCAAGAACAGAACGACTATTTCCTGCAGTTAGGTGTATGGGATGGTGTGACTACAAAGGGAGGCATGAAGGAAGTTTTTGCTTTGAGTGAACTATTATTTATCATGATTTTAGTGGAGGTGACATGACTCATGTATTTGTCAAATATAAAAATGTGCAACAAAAGATATTACTGTATGAAAATTTTAAAAATTATATCTGAGGGATCATTAAAACATTTCAGCTTTAATTAAGGGATATATTAATACCTAAATACTCTTTATTTAAAAATTAATACAGCCAGAGAAATTACTGGTAGATCCTGGATTTAACTTTATGCTATAGAAGGTTACAAAAACTAGTGTCTTCAGAAGTATCAATCTAGGATGGACCTTGGATTTAATTGTATACTGCAGAGGCCACAAAAGGTAATGTCTTCAGAAGCATAAATTGGTGTTAACAATTCAAACTGTACAAGCTAAGGGAAATTTGTACTCTGCAATTCATTTGGATAAGTTTTCTTTTCAATACCTATTTCAAAGGTAGTGCACTCATATAACATACGCTTTAATATTTATCTACTGTGCTTACACAAGTATATTTGAATTCATCTACTTATTGTCATATGTAGTTGGAGAGAATTAAATTTGATTCAAGTGAAAAAAATGAAATATAATGATTATATAATGATATCACAATCTGAAGAGCAAGCTAATATTTATGAATTATATAACCACCACAGAATGGCTAAATAACCTGACTAAAGTATGTGAAGAATAAAATTCTTATAAATAACTTGAACCAGATGATCTAGGCACATTCCTTGAACACATGGAAATAAATGTTCGACTCTGTCAGTTCCAAAACCAAAGCAAGAGTGTGCAGTGCAATTGAGTTGTTTGATATCAATATAAATTACATATCAAATCATGATGTATTATTAGCCTCTAATAAAAAATCTACAGAGAAAGAAATGAGTAATGAGATTTTCAGACTTTGAAAGTAGCTATTACCTAGAAAGGGATTTTGGAGCAACATTTTCCTCCAAGTTCCGCTTGGTCTTGACCAGAATATATATTGATTTTGGACCTATATTTTCATACCTGATGACTAAAATCAATGTTTGTAACACTATTTGAGGCTTACAGTCTTAAATCGGTACTCCTGGTTATATATCATCCAGACAAGGAACCCATTTTATGGCAGGTGCTATACAACAATAGACTGAGAAACAGCATATTCAGTGACCTACACTTATCATTTTCCTTTTGACCCAAAAAGTAGCAGACTGAAAAAAATCAGAATAAATGAAAGCCTATTAGTTAATTTCAGCAGGGGTGGTATTAAGGCACTGAAGAAATGGCTTGTATAACAATGTGTGTTACAACTTAACATTCATGGAAATAAGGGAGATCATCATTAGATAGATCTTTAAGATATTGAAGGGGGAATACTGATAAAATACTATGGCAATATTAACTAATTTATTGTATAATTTATTAGACTACCTTATAGTGAAATCCACTACCTGGTGTAGTAGTGGTATATCTGTTAAGATTTGGGACATATTAAGGGACGATTTGGGACATAATAAGAAAACTTATAATGCTTTTTATTGAATGAAACCTTCATTTAATATTGAATGAAAACCTTCACAAAATGGTTTTCTGATCAAAACTCCTTTGCCAGAGGAAAAATTGTTTTGTTAGAAACCAATTATTCATTAAATTGAATCACTCTCCTGATACTTTTCATAAAGTTCACATTTATCAACAAGGTTATGTTAAAATATTTGCAAAAACCCAAATATTGAAAGCAATATCTATTTGCCACTCATGTTGTCTTTTTGCTTTTTCTATTCTATAAGACACAGAAAAACAAGAATGACTGTGAATGATTTTTAATTAAGAAAGCTTGACCAAGGATCAGAAAGGTGAACCATGTAAGGATAGGATTAATTTAAAGGTGGGATAAAACCACTCTGTGGTTGTCTTCAGGAATATACATCATTTTAGTGTTAACCCTTGACCAAGTTAGGCATGAGATGTAGTACCAAATGATTTATAATTTGTTTACAGTTTGAAACTTACTTGGATACACTTGTACAAGCTTGTCTATGTCATGTAGGAATATATAGTTTCATAGATTGCATCTAGTGTAATTGGTTACATGGATTAGGCTTAATTATGCAAGCAGTGGGATATACAAGGGACCCCTTTGGAAAAGTGTGCGTTAATATTTCTGAAAATTAGATACCTTGCATATATCTTGATGATTTGGAAACCACAGATGGAGAATATCCTGAAAAATGATATTGGATAGCTGTGCCTGGATGTATTCAGACTCTTCTAGAATTGCCTACTTTTTTCTCCTGTTGTGCTGTGTCCTTAACTTTTATAAAACCTAATGTAAATTTATACTATGGAGTCTTGTTTGTGCTCTTAATTATCAGATGCTATGTAATTGTTGCAATATCCACACAGAACCTACAAAAATAGTACAAAACTAACAATAAATTTACCAAGGTCATAGGATAAAAAATCAATACATTAAACAAAATTTTATTTCTATACAATAGGAATGAAAAGTTGGAAAATAAAAATGTTGAATATAATTTGTAGCAGTATTAAAAAACCTATGCTGTTTAAGGAAAGATTAACAAAATATGTGTATGATGTGTATTCTGAAAATTACAAGACCTTCCTGAAATAAAAAGGCCTAAGTAAATGGATAATTACAAATCAGAAGAATTAGTATTTTACCATACTAATTCTCCTCAAGTTAATGCACAGATTCAACTAAACCCCAATCAAATTATCAGTAGGCTTTATCATAGAAATTAAGAAGGTGATGCTAAAATTCAAATAAAATAGAAAATAACTAGAAAAGCCAATTTAATAATTAATGTAATAGTTTTCTACCACTGCTATTAAATAATTACACAAACTCAGCAGCTTAAACAATAGTAATTTATTATATTCAATTTTTTTTTACAGATCAGAAGCCTGACACAGATGTCACCAGGACAAAATCAAGATGCCCGCAAGGCTATGCTTCTTTCTGAGGTGGTTTCTGGATTCTAAAGGTTGCCTGACTTCCTTGGCTCCTTTCTCCATTATTAAAGCCAGAAACTTCGAATCCCCTTCTGATCCTTCTTCCACAGTCACACCTCTTTTTCTTTCTCCCTTTCCACATGTTATTACCATAAGTCCACTCAGGTAATCCATTAATAATCTCCCCATTTCAAGATGTTATCTTAATAACATCTGCAAAGTTCCTTTTACTAAGGAAGGTAACATATTTACAGGTTCCCAAGATTAAAACACAAACATTTGGGGACAGCCTTTATTCTACCTTCCATAATTAAGAACAAAGTCAAAGGACTCACACTATATTAATCAAAATATGACATATTGATACAATGATAAATATATAAATCAATGGAAAATAGTAATAAGTCCAGAAACACACACAAACCTATATTCAGTGGAGTTTTGACAAAGTTCCTCAAATGAGTAAGAGGTTATTATTTCCAAAAAATTGTCTGGGACACCTGGAAATCCATATAAGGAAATAAATGAACTCTATTCCACCCAAAAGAACTAGAAATAAAACATTGACATGAATGTAAAAGTAAGTATATAAACATTCCACAAAAGGTATGACAAATCTTTGTAACATTGGGATGGTAAAGTTGTCCAGTATAGGACAAAAAATAAATAACTAAAAATTGATAAATTTGTATTTCATCAAAAGTTAAAATATCTCTTCCTAGAAATAAACTGTTGAAAACTCAAATGACTAGACATAGAATGTGAGAAAATTCTGGTAAACCACACATCTCATAAGGAAATTTTATCCCAAATATTTAAAGGACTACTATAACTTAATAATAAGATAAACCAAATTAAAAATGGCAAGGAGCTAAATATTTACAAAACAAGAATTATGGCCACTTAAAGTACAATAACACACCAAACCAACCATTCAGTTTGTTAATGATGATGTGAATCAACTGGAACTTTCATACATTGGTTCTGGGAATATAAAATGCTACAAACATCCTGAAAATAGACATATGATATATATGACTGTAACAAATTACAATCCTACCAAAAGTGTACAGGTATTTCCTTTTCTCTACATCCTTATTAACACATGCTTTCTTTCATCTTTTTGATAAAAGCCATTCTAACATGTATGAAGTGATATCTCACTGTGGTTTTGATGATTAGTGATTTTTGAGTACCTTTTCATGTATCAGTTGGCCATTTGCATGTATTCTTCAGAAAAATGTCTAATATCTATTCAAATCCTTTGCTCATTTAGTATTGTAGCACTTGGGTTTTATTATTTCTTTTTACTACTGAGTTGTATCAGTTTTCTTTCTTAAAAATACATATACTATATATAGATCACATGTATGATCTCTCTATATATTTATTAACCTCCTTATTAGATATATGGTTTACAAGTATTTTTCCCATTCTATAGGTTGACTTTTTATTTTTCTGACTTGCTGAGCAGAGCGTTTTTGTTTGATGAAGTCAAATTTATTTTAATTTTTGTTGCCTGTGTTTTTGGTGTCACATCCAAAATAAATCATTGCCATGACTAATGTCCAGAAGATATTTTCATGTTTTCTTCTAGGTTTTTATGTTTTCAAGTCTTATATTTAAGTCTTTAAATCATTTAGAGTTAATTTCCATTAGTGTTTTAATATAGGTGCCCTGGTTTAATATAGGTGCCCTGTTTCATACTGAAAACACTCCTTTCCCCATTGTGTATTCTTGGCTCCCTTGTCAAATATTAGTTGTAGTCAAATGTAGTTGATTACATATGCATGGTTTATTTCTGGGCTCCTGATTCTGTTACAGTGATACGTATGCCATTTTTATGCTGGTGCCATATTGCTTTCATTATTTTCACTCTGTAATACAATTTGAAATTGGGTTTCACAATGTCTCCAGTTTTGTTCTTCTCAACTTTATTTTGACTGTTAGGGGGTGTTTTGTGGTTCCAAATGAATTTTAGTATTTTTTTTTCTATTCCTGTGAAAAATGCTAGTGGAAGTTTGATAGGGATTTCATTATATCTGTTGATCATTTTGGGTTGCATGGACATTTTTATGAATATTAATTCTTCCAATCCATGAACATGGGATATCTTTGCCTTTATTTGTGTATTCTTCTGTTTATTTCACCTATATCTTATAATTTTCAGAGTACAGGTCTTTGACCTTCTTGGTTAAGTTTATTCCTAGATATTATTTTTGATGCTATTGTAAGTGGGATTATTTTCTTACTTCCTCTTTCTTATAGTTTGTTGCTAGTGTATAGAAATGCAAATGATATTTATATATTGTTTTTGTATCCTGCAACTTTACTGAATTCTTTTATTAATTTTAACAGGTTTTTGGTGGAGTTTTTAGAGTTTTCTATATGTAAGATCCTGTCATCTGCAAACAGGCAGTTTTACTTCATTCTTTCTTATTTGGATGTCTTTTATTTCCTTTCACTGCTTAATTGCTTTGGCTGGGATCTCCAGTAGTATATTGACTAGAAGTGGTTAGAATGGGTATCTTTACCTTCTTCCTGATACTCAAGGAAAAGCTTTCAGCTATTTACCATTAAGATTTTAGTTGTGCGCTTCTCATATACGTCCTTCATTATGTTGAGATACATTCCTTTAATACTTCATTTGTTGAGTTGTTACCATAAAGGAATGTTAAATTTTGCCAAATACTTCTTAGGCGTCAGTAAGTTGATCATATGATTTTACCCTTTATATTGTCAATGTGGTATGTCATGTTTACTGATTTGCATCTGATGTACCATCCTTGAATCCCATGGATAAATCCAATTTTATCATGGTGTATTTCTTAATATGCTGTTGAATTCAGTGTCTTAGTATTTTGTTCAGCATTTTTACATCTATTTCATCAGTGCTATTTTGCCTATACTTTTCTCTTTTTTTGTAGTATCCTTGTCTGGCTTTGGTGGTAAGGTAATGCTGACTTCATAAAATGATTTTGGAAGTGTCCTTCCTCTGCATTTTTTTGGAATGGTTTGAGAAGCATTAATTCTTTAAGTTACCAGTAAAAATTTCTGGTCCTTGGCTTTTCTCTGAAAATGTTTTTGATTACTAATTCAATCTTGTTTTGATTACTGATTCAATCTTCCTTGTTATTGGTTTGTTCAGATTTTCTATTTCTTCATTATTTAGTCTTGGTAAGTTGTATGATTCTAGGAATTTGTCTATTTCTTCTGTGCTATCCAATTTGTTGGTGTATAGTTGTTTATAGCTGTCTCATGATCCTTAGTATTTCTGTGGCATCATTTGTAATGTCTCCACTTACATTTCTGATTTTATTTGATCTCTTTTTTCTTGGTCAGTCAACTTTATGTTTGTCAATTTTGTTTATCTTTTCAAAAAATTAGGTCTTAGTTTTGTTGATTTTTTTCTCTCATTTTTCTGGTTTCTTTCTCATATTTCTACTTTGATCTTTGTTATTTCTTTAGGTCTTTTAACTTTAGTTTTGTTCTTTTTCTAGTTTGTTTTGAGGTATACTATTATGCATTTTATTTGAGGTCACTCTTTTTTATTAATGTGGGTGTTTATTTAATCAACACCCCTCACAGAGCTGCTTTTGTATATTTGTTATGTTGTGTTTCTTTAAAGATATATTTTTATTTCCCTTTGACGTCTTCTTTGACCCATTGGTTTTTTTACTGGTGTCTACCATACCACTATGGTCAGAAAACATATTTGGCATTATTTTAATCTTAAAAAAATTTTTAAGTCTTGCTTTGTGACCTAATGCAACTACCTATCCTGGAGAATGTACCATGTGTGCTTCTGGAGAATAAGTATTCTGCCACTGTTGAATGGAATATTCTGTATATGTGTCTTATGCCTATTTTGTCTAAAGCATATTTCAAGTTCAGTGTTTCCTTTGTGACTGATCTAACCATTGTTGAAAATGGGTTATTTAAGTCTGCTAGTGTTATTATGTTACTGTATATTTCTCCTTTAAGATATGTTAGTACTTGCTTAATATATCTGGATGCTCCAATGTTGGATGCATATATATTTACAATTTTTATATCCTCTTCATTATTCGACTCTTTTGTCATCATTAGACTTGTCTCTTATTCCTATTTGACTAATAGACAATTTGTCTATATAAGCATAGCTGCTGTTAGTCACTTTTGGTTTCCATTTGTATGGAATATTTTTTCCACCCCTTTACTTTCATCCTATGTGTGTGCTAAAAGCTGAAGTGATAGTACACAGTTTTGTAGGTAGTGCATGGCTTTACTTCCCCTTCAGCCCCCAGATGCTCACTCACATGCTCTTTCTTTCCCTCAATAGAGAAATAATGGGCCAGGTGTGACTCCCTTGGCACTGAACTGTGCCACATTAGAGGAGTGACTCAGATAAGTGAAACAGTTCCTCGCACCATCTTCAATGCATCCAATATATTAGATCCTTTTGGTCTAATGATGCGCTGAAACGTCCCTGCTAAATTCCTGGACTCCCACAAAGATTTTCTCATTTGCAGGTGATTACTATAATTTGTGATCCTTGTGGGAAAGACAACAGAAACTCCTATTCTGTTATATTGATGATATCACTCTATTATTACAGGTTTCTTTGCAGTTATTTTGCTCCTTTTTTTACTAACATTTATCAATAGGCTCTTTATTTTGCTATATGTGTGTCAAGGAATTCATATATATGTTCATAGCTGGAAGAAATAAGTCTAGGTCCACTGGCAAGGTAAGAAATTGATAAACATTTTGCTACAATGAATATTAATGAGTGTCAGAAATTCATAAATACACTGGGATCTCAGACCCTTTTACTTACTGACACGGATGCATCTGGGAGGAGGGGACCAGTCATTCTCTGTACATGTCATTAAGCTCTGCCCGTTTGGAAGACTGTAGCCAGAATAGCAGTCAACCTTTACAGATTGACCCTGTAAATATTTTATTTGTGAATATGGATAATTTCCATTTTCCAAATAATTGAAAATACATTGTCCTAAGGATCATGAAATGAAAAATGAAAATTAAAACATATAAATTTTGTCAATTTTGTTAAAATTATCTGTGAAATATTTAAATTAGAATGAATAAGCATACAAAAATAATGTATAACTTAAGAAAAACCAGCTGCTACCAAAAGTTTTTTAAAGAGAAAATTCAATATTTGAATTCAATCTTTTGTTTTTATAACTGAAATATAAATGATATAGATATTTTTGTAGTCTCTATCTTTATCTCTTATGTGATTTTTCCCATAAAAGTAAAAACCTATAGTGGTCTTTTCTCAAAGAAGTCATCCCTTGGCTTTATTTTGTCATATAATTTTTAGTTGTACTCATTTACATGTCTTTCTTATCCCAGTATTTGAAATATTTATACTATACAAATTCAAAAACGTTTACTTACTCAGGCATGGTACTGCTGGTGACCATCCTTCTCGTGTGCAATAAATGTAATCCCAGTAACTCTCTGAAGGAGTCACAAAATTTTGATGACAGTGATAGGCATAATATTTTCCTATAGGTACTGGAAAATATGGTTTATATCTGTCTTCATAATATAAAGCTCCATGCTTTATTTCTGGAAAATCACAAGGCTTCACTTGTAAATAAAAAAAAATGGAAAGACAGTATAAATGTTTTACCTTATAAAAAGTCAAATTAGAAATTAATTCTTTCATTGATGAGTTATATTCTCTTAGCATAATTATACTCACTGCATTAGGGTTCTAGAACAAGAAAAGTTATAAAATTCAGATGACTGATATGTGAGGAAGTCCTTGCTCATGAAGATAAAATTACATCTTGTGGACCATATGATGTATAAACTTGTATGAATACTTTCCAGGAATAAAATGAACCTATTTAATGAATTATCCTGGAGTATAGTTGAATATCTTGGTTGAATGATGAAAGTACTGATTTTATTGCTCAGGACATTAGTCTTCTTGTTCTTTCTTTTCCATTTTCACCAGAAACCAGAGCCCTAACTTTAATTTTTAGGCCAACTCAATGTAAGGATATAGTGTTTTTATAGGTTAACATTCAATTTATTATTCTATTTATTGGAAACAATGTAAGAAATATAGAGAGGCACACAAATTTTTCATTGTTCACATCACATCACACAGAAAAATAACATTTTTATTGATACCTCAAATCACTCACAGGGGCACAGTTTTCTTTCTTTTTTTAACAGAGAAATGGACTAAGAATTTTTATTAATATCTAAATAGTTAAGATTATGTTAAACAATTGATTGCTATTTCTAACATTAATTGGAGAATGAGCTATTTAAAAATGTATCTAATAAATACTTTTTAAATGAGGTATAATTATGTTTTCTTAAGTTATTTTCATATATTGAATAATTTTGACATATATGTGTTATATTGTTTATAGCATATTTATATATTTTTTTTCCACAAAAGTTTGTCCTATTCATTGTTATGATTTAGAGCTCAGTACTTTTAATAGAAGACTAGTATTAGTTTTTTTCCATGAAATATTTTATTGCAAGAAACTTTACTCAGCCTATTAAAAAAATTCCCCCTCCCACATTTACATACACAGAAGGATTCATTACCATTTTCATCCTTCTTAAGCTTACTGATGCATTTATTTTACCTATGAAAAGTAATTTTTTTTAGTAGTTTCTATAGACTTTTTATCTTGATTATAAACTGAATCCTTGTGCATACTAATGTCTTTTTTTTTTTTTTGGCTTAAAATAACCAAAATTTATTCTCCCACAGTTCTGGAGGATAAAAGTCTGAAATTAAGGCATCACTGGGGTCATGTAATCTCTGGAGCCTCCAGGGAAGAGTACTTCCTTCCTAGCTTCCAGCAGTTGCCTGCAGTCCTCAGCATTCCTTGGCTTGTAGCTGCATGATCCCAATTTCTGCCACCTTCTTCATGTGATTGTCTTCCCTCTGTATGTCAGTCTTTGTGTTCAGATTTCCTTCTCCTTATAAGGACACCAGTCATTGGATTATGGCTCACCCCACTCAGTATGATCTCATCTTAATTGGTCATATTTGCAAAGACTCTATTTCCAAATAGGGTCACACTCACAGGTATTGGGGATTGAACATATCTTTTTGGGGGATACAATTCAATTTTCAATAGGGAGTTTGAGAGAAGGTAGTCCCCATAGCTTCCCTCTGGGGGTTATTTTTCTGAAAAGAGAACAGTTGCTTTGAATCTAAAAAAAAAGACAGACTTACAGGGACCAGCAGCACCAGTGTCACCTGGGAGCCTGTTTACAAATGCAGAATCTCAGATTCCTCCCCAGACCTACTGAGTCAAAATCTACATTTTGACAGACTTGAAAGCATGTTATAATTGGAGAAGCACTGCTCTAATAAAAATCTGGCATTTAATTTCCCACCTGTGGTCAGTCTTGCCTGCCAGTCTCTGTGCACAATTTGGCCTGGTTGGACTAATGTCTTTCTTTAACACAGATTTGTGAATGGTACCTTCTATAAGTATAAATTCTTGCCTATAGTCTGTAACACTCATCATTGTTGATTTCTCCCCAATGTTTCTGAAGCCTCCAATACTGAGATTAAAATCTTCATTTAGTCTTATTCCTTTTAAGTAATATTCTAGTTTTTTTACCCACCACTTTTTAGAAATTTGGATTATTTTATCTTCACCCTTGGATAAATTTAACCATGATATGTCAAGAAGTGTGTCATTTGACAATAATTCTACCTTGGGCAAACTTGAGTCTTTGGATTTGTAAAATCTGAGTCTTAAAATACTAAATTCAGTTTGTTACTAAGTAATAGAAAAGAGATTTGAACCCTGGTGGTCTGATTTGAGAACAAGCATGGTAATCCATCTGTTGTGATGTTTCAAAGGATATGAATTAAATAGTTCACCGAGATTTCTTTTAAAAAGGTATGCAAAGGGGACAAAATTAAAAGTAGGTATTTTTATTATTATCCCATCCTGAGACCCTTTGCTCTTTTTCTCTTTCCTTTGGGCATAATTAAATCTGTCTTTATCCTCTAACAAGATCATTTCTGAAGCAGATATGTTACATAGGGTCTGATCACCAATGAGATTGGCAAGACATAGAAAACATCATTTTACCTCTTACACTTCTAAAAATGCAGGTTGTGCTCTCATTAGCAGTTATGGTGGTTCCATCAGAATTTTGACTCACACTGATCTCAAAATTGATTAAAATTGATATTAAGTTTTAAAACTGTTTCTAATCTGTTAGCAGTTGTGCAGGTGACTTCTTTGGCCCAATCCCAGTATCGTTAGTTATCACTGCAAAGTGTCATGTTACTCAATTCACCCTAGTACATAGGACTCTTTTTGAATGATTACCCCCTGATCATTCCAGTTGTAAGATTGTGCTGCATTTCCTCTAAACTACAAGCTATTTGATGACACAAATGAGTAATGGAGTAAGCCTGAGAACAATGTCTTGCAAGTGATAATCAGATAAGATTACTTAATGAAATTATAAATTATTGATAAACCATCTAAGTGGTCAATTTCCCCATCTTCTCCATAAGAACTTCAGAAGGTCCTTTGAGGAATAACTTTTTTGTTCTTTGTTTTCTTCTTAAATTAAGGTAACATTGATATACAATCTAATGAAGGTTTCACATGAGCAACATTGCGGTTTCAACATTTACGCATATTATCAAATCTCCCCCCCCCCCCACTGCAGTCACTGTCTATCAGTGTAGTAAGATGCTATAGAGTCATTACTTGTCTTTGCTGTGCTGTACTGCCTTCCCCATGATCTACCTATATTGTGAGTGTTAATTATAATTCCCCTTAATCTCCTTCTCCCTCCCTCCCCATCCACCTTCTCCAACCCCTCCCTTTTGGTAACCACTAGTCCCTTAATGGAGTCTGTGAGTCTGCTGCTGTTTTGTTTCTTCAGTTTTGCTTTATGGTTATACTCCACAAATGAGGGAAATCATTTGGTACTTGTCTTTCTCTGCCTGGCTTATTTCACTGAGCATAACACCCTCTAGCTCCATCCATGTTGCTGCAAATGGTAGGATTTGTTTTCTTCTTATCGCTGAATAATATTCCATTTTGTATATGTACCACCTCTTCTTTATCCATTCATCTACTGATGGATGCTTAGGCTGCTTCCATATCTTGGCTATTGTAAATAGTGCTGTGATAAACATAGGGGTGCACATGTCTTTTTGAATCAGGGATCTTGTTTCTTCGGGTAAATTCTTAGGAGTGGAATTTCTGGGTCAAATGGTATTTCTATTTCTTGTTTTTTGAGGAACCTCCATACTGCTTTCCACAATGCTGAACTAATTTACATTCCCACCAGCAGTGTAGGAGGGTTTCCCTTTCTCCTTTTTTTTGTCTTCTGATGTTGGCCATCCTAACAGGTTTGAACCTTGTGGAATAACTTTTTGAGGTCCAGATACAGTTAAGCTGATCATAAACCAACCATAAGGATGATTTAATATTTTCCATATGAAAGTGGTTCAGGATGGCAATGTAGGATGATCCTAAACTTGCCTTACCCATGGTCACACCACCAAATCTACAGCTACATAATAAAATAATTTCTTCTTAAAGAAAAAAACCACAAAAAAACTAGCTGAGTGATTTCTATATATTGAACAAATGAGAAAATAAAAACATATCAAAGTGGGTAGACGAGCCTGAGACACTGTCTTGCTATAAACCTCATGTTTGGTACAGGGTCTTCCTATAGGGATGGAACTTAAAACCTCAAGTTTCTCCCTCAGATGTGAAGGGTTTCAACCCCACATCTACCACCCAATTTTAAGACCTGTGCCTGAGAGATATACCCCCAAAACCTCTAGCTTTGAAAGTCAATGGGCTTATGTCCACCAGACCCGCAGGGCTAAAGCTAACTGAGAAAACGTTCTTAAAAGGCCCACCTGTATGGACTCACCTGCTGGGCCCTCCCCAGGGCCCAGGGCAGAGGGAGCCAACTGAGAAGTGCTCACACCTTCTACAAAAGAGGCTTATTTGCCGATCTTAGAGCATTGGTCTGAAGGGCAGAGATTTAATTTAGTGCACATCTAGAGACCTGCTGAAATAATCTCCAAAGACACAGGCAGGCATCACAGTCTTTTCACTCCCCTTCTACCTCACTGCAGCTTACTGGTGTCTCCAGCCAAGGGGCTTGTATCCTCCTTTGGCACCCCAATTTTTACAGCTGCCACCCTAAGGACACTTCTAGGTCACCTGGTTACAGTAGCCATTGGGGCTTATGCTTGCAGGTCCCACAGGACTGTAACAAATGGAGAAAGAGTTCTTATCAGGTTACCACCCCCAGGGCATAGTAGAGAGACACCCATTTTTCAGTGAAAAAGAACTATTACATTTATCTTCATAGATGTGGCCTGAAGGTCACACTTCAATTAGACACACAACTAAGGGCTAACTGTAATCCTCTCTGGAGACCTTGCAAGACAGGTGCTCTCTACATACTCTCATCTGCACTCAAGAGCACTGGTGATTCCTGGATGGAAGTTCGTACAAGTGTCTGCCTTTCTGGTGTTTATGTTGAGCATGATAGATTTTGTGGCTGCCACCCACAAGACATTCCTGTATGGCCTGGCTTTGGTGGCCAACAGGGCTTGTGTTTGTGGTTCCATGGGACTGTGACAAGTGGGGTGACATTTTGTCTGTCTGCACGGTGCAGCTGCATACTGAAATATAGCCTCCATTTCTCTATGAGAGAGGCCTATTAGCTTGTCCTGGAGATTCAGCCTGAGGGGCAGGCTTCTGGTTTGGCACACACCTATGGACATTCCTAGGTGCTCTCGGGGACTACAGCCTGTGGATGTCATCTTTGCACTCTCCCTCTGCCTTGCTCTCATTTGTCAGTGTTTGTACCCTCCATTGGTGCTCTGATTTCGGGGGCTGCAGCCGTGAGATGCCTCTAGATCACTAGCCTCTGGTGGCTTAGTGGAGTTGATGCTTGCAGGTCCCACAGAACCATAACAAATGGAGAGAGAGTTCTTAACCAGCTTCCATACTGAGCCCAGCAGAGATGCCAGAGGTTGAGGAACACAGTCTTTCTGTGAAAGAGGCCTATTAACCTGTCTTCATTGCAGAGGCCTGAGGGACAGGCTTTTAACTAAACATACCACTAAGGGCTGACTGTAATTTTTCCCAGACACCTCCAGGGATCTCAGTTCTTCCTTTGCTGCACTCTAGAGTACCAGTGTGCTAGAAGGGAACTTGTGCACTGGTGTCCCAGTTTTTGTGTGTGATGTGTTGGTTTTTGTGATTGGTGCCAAATGTTGTCTTTGATATTCCTGCTCTGGTGGCCAGCAAGCCTTGTTCACAAGTGCAGTGAGATGGCATCAGATAAAGAAACAGTTCTTAACTGGCTATTACCCACAGCTGAGCTTAGGAGCAGACCAAACTCCTACATCCCAGTCTTTCCTTGACAGAGGTATATTTGCAGACCTTAAAACCTGCTGCTTGAGAACCTGGCTCCCAGTAAGACTGAATCTGCTTGCTGAGATCTTGCCCTTCAGGACAATGATAGGTCTTGTCAAACCCTCCACTATTAGGAGTCTCTGAAAATAACTAGACTAATCCAACAATCACAAGGGCTTTCAAGACAACCAAGAGGTAGGCAGGGTTGAACGATAAGGTTTCTGTTCTAAGTGAGGCTACAGAACCATAACAAATGGAGAGAGAGTCCTTCAAGACTAGGACTGGTGACTATTTTATCTAACACATAAAACCCCACATAGAGCCAGGAAAAAATGAAGAAACCGAACAAGATTATCTTGTTCTTTAATCTTCAAAATTAAAGAAGATAAAACCTGAGGAAACTGCTTTAATGAAATGAGTATAAGTGATTTATCTGATAAAGAGTTCAAAATAATGGTTATAATGAGGCTTGTTGAGCACAGAAGAATGGATGAACATATATTTTAAAAAAGAAATGGATCTGAAACAAATACTAACAGAACTAAAGGAGGAAATAGAATGCAATGCATTCATTCTGGGAGACTTCAACACACCACTCACTCCAAAAGACAGATAAACCAGACAGAAAATAAGGAGAGGCACTGAACAACACACTAGAACAGATGGACCTAATAGACATCTACAGAACTCTACATCCAAAAGCAACAGGATACACATTCTTCTCAAGTGCACATGGAACATTTTCCAGAATAGACCACATACTAGGCCACAAAAAGAGCCTAGGTTATTCCAAAAGATTGAAATCTTACCAACCAACTTTTCAGACCACAAAGGCAGAAAACTAGAAATAAACTGTACAAAGAAAGCAAAAAGGCTCACAAACACATGGAGGCTTAAAAACACGCTCCTAAATAATCAATGGATCAATGACCAAATCAAAATGGAGATCCAGCAATATATGGAAACAAACAACAACAACACAAAGCCCCAACTACTGTGCGATACAGCAAAAGCAGTCTTAAGAGGAAAGTATATAGCAATCCAGGCATATTTAAAGAAGGAAGAACAATCCCAAATGAATGGTCTCATGTCACAATTATCAAAATTGGAAAAAGAAGAAAAAATGAGGCCTAAGGTCACCAGAAGGAGGGACATAATAAAGATCAGAGAAGAAATAAATAAAATTGAGAAGAATAAAACAATAGCAAAAATCAATGAAACCAAGAGCTGGTTCTTTGAGAAAATAAACAAAATAGATAACCCTCTAGCCAAACTTATTAAGAGGAAAAGTGAGTCAACACAAATCAACAGAGTCAGAAACGAGAAAGGAAAAATCACTACGGACCCCACAGAAATACAAAGAATTATTAGAGAGTACTATGAAAACCTATATGCTAACAAGCTGGGAAACCTAGGAGAAATGGACAACTTCCTAGAAAAATACAACCTTCCAAGACTGACCCAGAAAGAAACAGAAAATCTAAACAGACCAATTACCAGCAACGAAATTGAAGTGGTAATCAAAAAACTACCAAAGAACAAAACCCCCGGGCCATATGGATTCACCTCGGAATTTTATCAGACATACAGGGAAGACATAATACCCATTCTCCTTAAAGTTTTCCAAAAAATAGAAGAGGAGGGAATACTCCGAAACTCATTCTATGAAGTCAACATCACCCTAATACAAAAACCAGGCAAAAATCCCACCAAAAAAGAAAACTACAGACCAATATCTCTGATGAACACAGATGCAAAAATACTCAACAAAATATTAGCAAACCAAATTCAAAAATACATCAAAAGGATAGTACACCATGACCAAGTAGGATTCATCCCAGGGATGCAAGGATGGTACAACATTCGAAAATCCATCAACATGATCCACCACATCAACAAAAAGAAAGACAAAAACCACATGATCATCTCCATAGATGCTGAAAAAGCATTCGACTAAATTCAACTCCATTCATGATAAAAACTCTCAGCAAAATGGGTATAGAGGGCAAGTACCTCAACATAATAAGGGCCATTTATGATAAACCCACAGCCAACATTATACTGAACAGCGAGAAGCTGAAAGCTTTTCCTCTGAGATCGGGAACTAGGCAGGGATGCCCACTCTCCCCACTGTTATTTAACATAGTACTGGAGGTCCTAGCCATGGCAATCAGACAAAACAAAGAAATACAAGGTATCCAGATTGGTAAAGAAGAAGTTAAACTGTCACTATTTGCAGATGACATGATACTGTACATAAAAAACCCTAAAGACTCCACTCCAAAACTACTAGAACTGATATCAGAATACAGCAAAGTTGCAGGATACAAAATTGACACACAGAAATCTGTGGCTTTCCTATACACTAACAATGAACCAATAGAAAGAGAAATCAGGAAAACAACTCCATTCACAATTGCATCAAAAAGAATAAAATACCTAGGAATAAACCTAACCAAAGAAGTGAAAGACCTGTACCCTGAAAACTACAAGACACTCTTAAGAGAAATTAAAGGGGACACTAACAAATGGAAACTCATCCCATGCTCTTGGCTAAGAAGAATTAATATCGTCAAAATGGCCATCCTGCCCAAAGCAATATACAGATTTGATGCAATCCTTATCAAATTACCAGCAACATTCTTCAACGAACTGGAACAAATAGTTCAAAAATTCAAATGGAAACACCAAAGACCCCGAATAGCCAAAGCAATCCTGAAAAAGAAGAACAAAGTAGGGGGGATCTCACTCCCCAACTTCAAGATCTACTACAAAGCCATAGTAATCAAGACAATTTGGTACTGGCACAAGAACAGAGCCACAGACCAGTGGAACAGAAAAGAGACTCCAGACATTAACTCAGACATATATGGTCAATTAATATTTGATAAAGGAGCCATGGACATACAATGGTGAAATAACAGTCTCTTCAACAGATGGTGCTGGCAAAACTGGATAGCTATGTGTAGGAGAATGAAACTGGACCATTGTCTAACCCCATATACAAAAGTAAACTCAAAATGGATCAAAGACCTGAATGTAAGTCATGAAGCCATTAAATTCTTGGAAAAAAACATAGGCAAAACCTCTTAGACATAAACATGAGTGATCTCTTCTTGAACATATCTCCCCGGGCAAGGAAAACAACAGCAAAAATGAACAAGTGGGACTATATCAAGCTGAAAAGCTTCTGTACAGCAAAAGACACCATGAATAGAACAAAAAGGAACCCTAAAGTATGGGAGAATATATTTGTAAATGACAGATCCTATAAAGGCTTGAAGCCCAAAATATATAAAGAGCCCACACGCCTCAACAAACATAAAACAAATAATCCAATAAAAAAATGGGCAGAGGAACTGAACAGTTCTCCAAGAAAGAAATACAGATGGCCAACAGACACATGAAAAGATGCTCCACATCGCTAATTATCAGAGAAATGCAAATTAAAACTACAATGAGGTATCACCTCACACCAGTAAGGATGGCTGCCATCCAAAAGACAAACAACAACAAATGTTGGCGAGATTGTGGACCACCTACACTGCTGGTGGAATGTAAATTAGTTCAACCATTGTGGAAAGCAGTATGGAGGTTCATCAAAATGTTCAAAACAGACTTACCGTTTGACCCAGGAATTCCACTCCTAGGAATGTACCCTAAGAATGCAGCAATCAAGTTTGAGAAAGACAGATGCACCCCTATGTTTATTGCAGCACTATTTACAATAGCCAAGAATTGGAAGCAACCTAAATGTCCATCGATGGATGGATAAAGAAGATGTGGTACATATACACAATGGAATACTACTCAGCCATAAGGAGAGGGCAAATCCTACCATTTGCAGCAACATGGATGGAGCTGGAGGGTATTATGCTCAGTGAAATTAGCCAAGTTGAGAGAGAGAGAGAGAAATACCAAATGATTTCACTCATCTGTGGAGTATAAGAACAAAGGAAAAACTGAAGGAACAAAACAGCAGCAGAATCACAGAACCCAAGAATGGACTAAAAGGTACCAAAGGGAAAGGGACTGGGGAGGATGGGTGGGTAGGGAGGGATAAGGCGGGGGGAAGAAGAAGATGGAGGGTATTAAGATTAGCGTGCATGGAGGGGTGGGAGAAAGGGGAGGGCTGTACAACACAGAGAAGACAAATAGTGATTCTACAACATTTTGCTATGCTGATGGACAGTGACTGTAAAGGGGTTTATAAGGGGTCCTGGTATAGAGGAGAGCTTAGTAAACGTAATATTCTTCATGTAAGTGTAGATTAACGATAACAAAAAAAAAAGAAAGAAAGAAAAGGGGGATTACTCCCTGATAGGATAAAACTAACTTTAAATCTATGATTAATGCATGCTTTAAATATCCTTAATTTTGATCACTTAAAGGGTGTCAGATGATCAGCTATGGAGGTACATTTTTCTGATAATATTCCTTTCTCTTAAAAAAAAAAAGCAGTTCCTGTGTGGTGACCTCCAATGAGTTCTACACAATGGTTTAGAGGGCATATCAAAGTGTGGGCAAAGGGTCTGTTTGTGTTTATACAGAGGATCAAAGCCTAATTTGCTACCCAGAAAATGAACTAAGATATGATATGAAGAAGAACTTCCAACATCAGCACTCTCTGGAAGAGTCATACCAGAAGATTATCATCAAAAATCCTCAACAAAGATCCAGGCGCTGCTACAGCGGTAGCTGCATTCATCCCACCTGTTCCTGGACTTGCCATGGGAATGAAGAAGGAGATATCTAAGCTGGCCTTTGCATACAGTAAAACAACAAATTTGACTGGACCTATACTGTTGGAACTCAACCAAGAATTAGGAAAAGTGCAAGTTGTAGCTCTCCAAAATCTTACAAGTACAGACTATCTACTGTTTAATCTTACAAGTACAGACTATCTACTGTTTAAAGAACATATGGGATGTGAACAGTTCCCAGGAATGGGTTGTTTTAATTTGTCTGATTTCTCTCAGACTGTTCAAGTACAGTTGGACAATATCCATCATATCATAGATAAATTTTCACAAATGCCTATGATGCCTAACTGGTTTTCTTGGTTTCACTGGAGATGGCTGGTAATTATAGATCTGCTTTGATTATGTACCTGTATTCCTATTAAGTTAAAGTGTGTGTGCAATTTAATTTGTAGTTTAAAACCTATACATGCTTAAGTTACTCTACAAGAAGATATGTCAAAGAAATAATCAATCTTCCCATGTTTTCTTTCTCGTGCTACTTCTATAGCTTTTCTTCTTCCTTCCTAATTACAACCCTTTAGTAGAATTAGTGCCTCATATCAAAAATTACCGAGTATCGTAATTCTTCCAAGTGGTAAAGATACCTCAAGACAAATGCTGGGCATAGAAGCCACAGGGCATAAATCTGCAAAGAAATAAAAAGCTAACCTTTTCAAAGAATATTGCTTCTCTCTCTTACCAACTTTACATTTCCCTGTATGGCCCCAGAAGATGACTGGTTAGTCAGAGACGGGTAAGATTCCTCAAGGGAGGAACAACCTAAGACAGGCACAGTCGCAGGGGGGCTATCAGGTGAGAAATTGGGGATCAACAGAGGTGAGGCTTAGAACCTCACCACCCCTGTTTTGAGAGAAATCTGCATCCATGGATGTTTTATTGCCCTTGTCTAGCTTGGATTAACACATAGTCTACAGGCACACACCTGATCATCTACATTTGCTCTCTTACAACACTAAACTATGTTTTCTACCTTTATCTTGCACTACCTACCACCTCAGCATTTTATTAAAAATAATAGTAATAATAATAATAATAATAATAAAGGGAGAAATGTGGGATCCACATATAAATCAAGTATAAAAATCAAACGAACATTCATATTTGACCTGATTGTTTATAGTTCATGATGCGTGATCAAAACCAAAAGTTTCTATGATGACTGCCCTTGTACTGTTCACCAAGTAAGAACTTATTCACTATGTAAGAACTTGTTCACCATCTAAGAACTTGTTTGTTATGCTTCAGAAGATTGGAGACTGATGAGCATTAGGCTTGGGGTGGATTAATGATTGTGCATTGAGCATTGACTCCCCTATACAGAATTTTATTGTTGTTAACAACCATTTGATCAATAAATATGAGAGATGCCCTCAAAAAAAAAAAAAAGAGATGGAAAATATAGGAAATATTTTATGGATGGAAATACAGTGCCTAATAGAAGTTGTAGAACCGAGGAATATGATAACAGAGCTGAACATAAAAAGGGTTCAATAGCAGATTAGATGTAGCAGAAGAAAGGATCAATAAACTCAAATATACACAGTGGTGGGACTCACTCAAGCAGAGCAACAAAAAGACAAAAAGAATGAAAAAGAGTGAAAATAGCTAAGTGACCTCATGGGACAACATTAAGCAGATCAATATTTGCATTATGAGTTCCAGAAGGAGAAGAGAGAAAGAAAGGGCAGAAAACTTATTTGAACAAATAATGGCTAAATATTTCCCTAACCTGGGGAAGGAAACAGACATCCAAATCCAAGTCCAAAGTTCAGAGAGTTCCAAAGAGACCCCCATAGTAAAATGTCAAAAGTTAAAGACAAGGAAAGAATCTTAAAAACAACAATAGAAAAATAACTTTTTCCATACAAGGGAATATCCATAAAGAATAAGAACATTTTTTAGCAGAAACTTTGCAGATGAGAAGGGACTGGAAAAATATACTCAAAATATTGAAAGAAAAAAGGTCCAGGCAAGAACACTCTACTTGACAAAGTTGTCCTTCAGAATTGAAGAGATAAAGTTTTATTGCCAAATAAAAGCTTAAGGCATTCATCTCCCTAGTCCTGCTTTATAATAAATGTTAAAGGGAGTTCCTCAAGCTGAAATGAAAGGATGATAATTAATAACATGAAAATACATTATAGCATAAATATCACAGGTAAAGAAAAGTATATAGTTAAATCTAAATTACCCTAATATTGTAATGGTGATGGGTAAATCACTTATAACTAATATAGAGGTTCAAAGACAAAATATTACAAACTACAACAATTTGTTAACTACAAAATATAAAAAGACAAGTTGTGACAATAAAAGCAAAATGTGGGGGAAAGTATAAAAATGTAGAGCTTTGTAAGCATTTAAAGTTAAGTTGTTATCACTTTAAAATAGATTGTTATAATTGTAAGATGTTTTATGTAAGCCTCATGGTAACCACAGGCAAAACATGTTAATTTTTAAAACATGTTAGTTTTTGAAACATGTTAGATGCACAAATGATAAAAAGAATGAAAAACAAAAACACTAATTTAAAAGTTATATACCCCCCTATGTTCATTATAGAATTATTTATTTTAGTAAAGAAATGGAAATAACCTGTGTCCATTGACAGATGATTAGATAAAGAAAATGTGAATGGAATTCTATATATAATATATATATATATAATGGAATATTTTTCAGCTATAACCCAGGAAGAAACCTTGCCACTTGAGATAACATGGATGGTTCTCTTGAGGGCCTTATGCTAAATGATAGAAGTTAGAGAAAGACAAGACACAATTCACTGTGTGAACTCACTTATACCTGGAATCTAAAAAAATCTGAACTCAGATAAAAAAGATTAGTTGTTGCCAGAAGTAAGGCATGGGGTGAGGGGATAAATGAGTGAAGGACATCAAAAGGTACAAACTTCCAGATACAATAATTATTAAATCATGGGGATGTAATGGATATCATGGCAGTTATAGTTATTACTACTGTACTGTACTTCTGAAAGTTGCTTAAAGAGTAGATCTTAAAAGTTCTCATCACAAGGGGAAAAAGTAATTTCAACTTTGTGCTGGGATAGATGTCAACTAGATTTGTTTTTGTGATCATTTCACAATAGATATAAATATCAAATAATTATGTTGTACACATAAAAGTAATATATTAAATGTAAATTATATCTAAAATAAATTCCTTACAGTTGTTATGTACACTGAAGTTGGTTCTTTACTAATAACACATTCCTCTTTAAGGGTCTCGTGCTTTGAAAGTTCATCTGGATTCACGCCTAGGGTTCATGTGGAAGCCACTGGCCAATCATGTTCATCATCACAGTTTTCATTCATGAATTACCCAGTTTAAGTGTACACCTTTACAATTAACTGTGACATATAAAGAAAAGGAATATAATTGTAGAGATAGAAAACACATCAAAAAGGGCAAGGAAACAAATAAAATACAGACCTCTGTTGAACTGAGTGGCATTTTGTTACATGCGGTGGTTGTGGAAAACTCCACAATGTCTTCAGCTCTCCTCCTTTCAATAAATGGAGCCCGATCCCCCTCCTCTCGAGTGTGCTAGACTTTAGGGACTCAAGGCTAAATGAGTACTGCTGAAGTGGTAGTGTGTGATTAGCTCATAAATGGTATAGTGGTTCCTTCTCTGTCTCCTAGATCACTAGCTCTGGAGAAAGCTGCCATTTAAGCAATGTATGGAAGCATCCATTTGGTCAGGTACTGATGCTTCCTGCCAGAAGTCACGTGAGTGAGCCAGCTTGGAAGCAGATCCTCCAGCCCTGCCAAGCCATCAGTTGACTGCAGCCAAGGCCAACATCTATCCTGCAACAAAGAACTAGCTGTCTAAGCCACTCCCAAATCCCTGACCCATAGATACTTTAAGGTATTGAATGTTTATTGTTTTAAGCCAATACATTTTGGGGGTGTTAATCCCTCTCCCCCAATACCAGATGCAATGGTGTATTTTTTCCCTGCATGTATGTATAACAATAACAATATTATACACAGCAACAATGGTGATAAAACTCCATTTGGGTTCCTGGACCTGATTCCTGTGTTTGTAAGTATGTGGGAGAGGTGTAAGTATGTGGGAGAGGGTCTTTCCACACCCTCTAAATAACACCAAGCAATTCTTGAACACCAGCATGAGGTCTGAGAACTCAACTCAATTCTGATGCTACCTGCCCAGAGACAGCACCACAGTCCCCAGGTTAAGGGTTCTGTCCTACAAGGCTGCCCTCCACCCCCGACTCCAGATACTGGTCACAAGCCCCAGGCAGTTCTCTGTGCTTCTGACCTACTGGCTACAGATTGGAGGTTCCTATGACCTCCCCCTTAGGTTTAATTAATTTGGTAGAGCAGCTCACAGAACTCAGGGAAACACTTATGTTTACCAATTTAATAAAGGATACCATAAATGGTACAATTTAACAGCCAGATAAAGAGAGACACAGGGCAAGGCCCCAAATAACAGAGCTTCTATCCTGGTGGAGCTTGAGGCTGGCTTGGTGGCACATGGAGGCGTTCTGGTTTCCTTAAGCTTAGAAGCTCTCTTCAACCAAGAAGTGGGCTCCAACCAAGCAGAGCAGAGCAGAGAGCAATAAGCTCTTCCAAGGGGTTTTTGTGAGGGCTTCATTGCTTAGTCATGATTGACTAAATTATGAGCCATTGGCTGATTCTCCTCCAGCCCCTGCCCTGGGGTGGGGGTGAACAGCCTCTCATTAACATGACAAAACACCCATTTCATGTTTAAAACTGCAGTGTTTTCAGGAACTGTGGATGAAGACCAAATATACTTGGAAAATATGAATGACTCATTATATCTCATTATATCTCAGGGAAAATTGTTATGCAGAAATAAAGAATATGTTATTAGTCTTATGAAATGGTTTAGTCAGATACTAGAATTATATTAGAGAGATTTATATTCACACATATACATATTTAACATTGAATAGCAAAAACTAAGTTTTCATTTACAAAATTTTGTTGCTGATTGTACTTAGAATTCACTACTTTGAAAAGTAGCTCCAAATCCTTTGGATCCTCTGCTTTACATATTATGATAAAGCAAATATTTGGACTTACTGTGTCTCCAATTTTTTGTGCTTAAGAGAAGTTCAGAGAAAGTATTTAAGAGAAAGAATTAGGTCAAGACAGAAATGCAACTTACAGCTACATCTAGGAGAAGGTACCCAGCCTGTACTAGTGCATCTTGCTGTATTTCCTTGGGTTGCAGGATAAAAGCCATTTTTACACTGATACCTAATTTCATCTCCTGTTCTGTGTTTGATTCTTTCAGGTGTGTAGTCACCATTTGGAATATAAGGAGGATTACATGTTATTTCTGAAAAGAAAAAGAATATATAGGTAATGTAACAATCACTATCCATTAAGATAATCAAGTACATGAAATCAAATACATGAAAGTGGATGTTATTTTTTGTCCCTACCATAGCAAAAAATGGCATTAAAATGAGTACAGCCACATTTTATTTCTGCTATACCATTCACTCCCCCCACTTCTGTATCTCTCATCTAATGTATTTGTGGCTGCTGGAATCTTAAATTCTCATTCTTTAAAGCCATCGCACACATCACGATATTCCATATGTGGCAATCAATTCATGATATATTACTTTAATGAGTTTTTCCACTTTCTTCAACTTCCCTGGCTACTGTAGTTTTCATTAGGATTGTTTACCAATATTCAGACTCTACTTTTCAGACATTTGATAGGGTTGCATATTCATACCCATTTGGTCATACGACTTGCACAGGACAATGAAATGTATGTGGTAGTAATATGTCTCTCAGTAGGAAGTTTTTAAAGGCCATTGTGTGAATTTTTATGTTCTCTTCCCCACAGCTACAGTGATTAAGGAAGGACATAGGTGATGTCTTTATCCCAATTCTTATAATTAATATAATGAACAGAGTCCCTTTTGACATACATTGGCTACATTGAAAGTGAGCATGAATAGGAAATACATTTTAGTTTATTAGGATGCTGTAATTTTGGAATACTTTTTGTTTTGTTTTGTTTTATTGTAATGAGATAACCTGGTTCAAAATTTGGAAAACCTTTCATGTAAAGAACCAGACAAGAGGTTTCTGCCACAACTAGTCAGGTCAGATGTTGTAGTGAAAACATAGCCTTAAATTATATATAAACAAATAAGCATGGCTGTACTCCAATTAAACTTTTTTTACACAAAGGGAAGAGCCTGGGCTTTGCCCAGAAGGGACAGTGTGCTAATATTCAATCTAGTCGCTCCTAATTTATAAAATCCCTCCTCAACCCTTTCTATCAATATTGCCATGTCTAAACAATGGGTCAATTTGTAATATTCATTTTCTAATAAAATACCATGCATTTTAACAATTGTAGAAATGTTACATATGACCATTTATATAACCATTTTTATTAGGGCCATGTTGTATTTTGGACTAACAACCTGTGATTCAACATTCAGCACTGTCTGAAAGCCATTAACATTTCCCTAATTTGCTTCCTATTCCATTTCCCAAAGTAAGTGACCCACGGTCTTATCATTGTCCTCAAGCCACTTACCACAATTGTCCTTCATCAAACGATAAAATCCTTGTTTCTACTGAAAACAATTGAGACTACTAGCTGTGGGTTCCCTATATTTATTTCCAACATTTCTTTGACTTCAGCTATATTTGTTCTGGACTTAAGCTTCTCCTTTAGTCTTCAATGATAAGTTGTTTTTTTTTTCTTCCAGATTCAGGTCAGCTTCTCAAATCTTTCGGTTTCCTATGGATCATGAACTGTTGTCTAGTGCTTCCCTCTTTCTTACATGCAAACTTTTCCATTTAAAAAATCCTTCTCTTAATGCTTTGTTCAAATTTAGCTAATGTACATTTCTCCTCCCCTTCAAAAACAAGATCCTCAACATACCAATTTACTGTCTCCATTTTCCAACCTCCCAATCACTCTTCAACCTACTGTTAACCAGCTACTGATAACTCCCTTGTGCTGGTGCTCCTCTGACAAAGGTCACCATAGTCCTCCAGTTTCTAAATTCTCTTTGCATTCCATGTAACAAAGCGGCTGGTAGTCTATATTACATGCTCCTTAGGTATTTGTTGGACTGAAAAATACAAACCCTCTGCAATATTGATACTGTTGATCACTGACTTCTTGAAGTTCTCCAATGCCTTACATTCTTATGTTCTACTTCTTATCTTTATGGGAACAATGCTATTTTGTTTTATTTTTCTTATAACTGTCTCCTTTTCCTTACCTTAATATTTAGGCTCTGCCTACTTTCTGAGATCTTATCTCCTACTACTTTTATATTTACTCTCTGTACCACCACATAGCCTTCTGTCTGGTCTTCACATATTGCAAGCTTATACCTGTCATTTGCACTTTATATTCTTTGCTTTTTGATTCTCCTCTAGATCCTCAATTTGATTCTTTTTTAATTGAAGTATCATTTATACACAATATTATATTGGTTTCAAATATACAGTACAGTGGTTCAACAGTTACCCATATTATTAAATCCCCACCCCCACTAATGCAGTTACTCTCAACACAGTAAAATGTTACAGAACCATTGGCTATATTCTCCACTACAATCCCTGTGACCAACTTATATTGTGACTGAGAAATTTTTGGGCCCCTTCAGGTCCTTTACTCTTCACAGCTACCCACCCTAACCTCTCCCCCATGGTAACTAGTAATCACTTCTCAGGGTCTATGAGTCTACTGCTACTTTGTTCATTTTGTTTTGCTTTGTTTTAGATTCCACAAATAAGTGAAATCCTGGGTATTTTTCTTTCTCCACCTGACTTATTTCACTTAGCATAATACCTTCTAGATCTATCCATGTTGCTGAAGATGGTAAGATTTCCTTTTCATGGTTGAATAATATTCCATTGTGTACCACATCTTCTTTATCCATTCATCTATTAATGGACATTTGGCTTGCCTCCATATCTTGGCTACTGTAAATAATGTGGCTATAAGCATAGGGATACATACACCATTTGAAATCAAGGATCTTGTTTATTTGGGTAAGTTCTGAAAAGTGTAAATACTGGGTCAAGTGGTATTTCTATTTTTAGTTTTTTTAGGAATCTCCACACTTTCCAAACTGGCTGCACCAATTTAAATTCCCAGCAACAATGTAGGAGGGTTCCCATTTCCCACATCCTTGCCAACACTTGTTATTTCTTGTTTTTTGGATAGCAGCCATTCTGACAGGTGTGAACTGGTATTTCATTGTGGTTTTGATTTGCATTTTCCTGATGATTAGCATTGTGAAGCATCTATTCATGTGCCTGCTGGTCATCTGCATTTCTTCTTCAGAGAAATGTTTGTTCAGGTACTCCACCCATTTTTTAATCATGTTATTTTTTTTTTTGGTGTTGAGGCATATGTTCTTTCTATATTTTGGATGTTAACCCCTTATCAGATAAATCATTTATGAATATATACTACCATACTATAGGTTGCCTTTTTGTTCTGCTGATCATGTCCTTTGCTGTACAGAAGCTTTTTAGTTTTATGTAGTCCCACTCGTTCATTTTTTAATTTTGTTTCCTTTGCTCAGGGAGATGTGTCCAGAAAAAATTTCTCATGCTTATGTTCAATATATATATATTTTTTTTGAGAGGGCATGGGACTCAATGCACAATCATTAATCAACCCCAAGCGTAATTCTCAACAGTCTCCAATCTTCTGAAGCATAACGAACAAGTTCTTACATGGTGGACAAGTTCTTACATAGTGAATAAGTTCTTACATGGTGAACAGTGCAAGGGCAGTCATATCACAGAAACTTTCGGTTTTGATCACACATCATGAACTATAAACAATCAAGTCAGATATGATTATTCATTTGATTTTTATACTTGATTTAAATGTGAATCCCACATTTCTCCCGTGTTTTTTTAAATAAAATGCTGAAGTGATAGGTAGATGCAAGATAAAGGTAAAAAGCATAATTTAGTGCTGTAAGGGGGCAAATGTAGATGATCAGGTCTGTGCCTATAGGCTAAGTATTAATCCAAGCTAGACAAGGGCAACAAGACATCCACGGATGCAGAAGATTTCTCTCAAAACAGGGGTGGTGAGGTTCTAAGCCTCACCTTTGTTGGTCCCCAATTTCTCACCTGATGGCCCCCCTGTGACTGTGTCTGTCTTAGGTTGTTCCTCCCTTGAGGAATCTTACCTGTCTCTGGCTAACCAGTCATCTTCTGGGGCCATACAGGGAAATGTAAAGTTGGTAAGAGAGAGAAGCAATATTCTTTGAAAAGGTTAGCTTTTTACTTCTTTGCAGATTTATGCCCTGTGGCTTCTATGCCCAGCATTTGTCTTGAGGTATCTTTACCACTTGGAAGAATTACGATACTCGGTAATTTTTGATATGAGGCACTAATTCTACTAAAGGGTTGTAATTAGGAAGGAAGAAGAAAAGCTTTAGAAGTAGCAGATGGAAGAAAACATGGGAAGATTGATTATTTCTTTGACATAACTTCTTATAGAGTAACATAAGCATGTATAGGTATTAACAAACTACTAATTATATTGCATACACACATTAACAGAATAGGAATACAGATACATAACAAAAGCAGACCTACAATTATCAGCCATATCCAGTGAAACCAAGAAAACCAGTTAGGTACCCTAGGCATTTGTGAAAACTTATCAATAATATGATGGATATTGTCTAACTGAATTTGAATAGTTTGAGAAAAATCAGACAAATTAAAACTACATATTCCTGGAAACTGTTCACATCCCATGTTCAATATATTTTGCCTGTTTTTTTCTTTTAAGTGTTTTATGGTTTCAAGTCTTACTTTTAGGTCTTTGATCCATTTCAAGTTTGCTTTTGTGTATGGAATTAGAGAGTAATCCATTTTCATTCTCTTGCACAAAGGTATCTAGTTTTTCTAACACCTGTTATTGAAAAAGCTATCTGTTTCCCCATTGCTAATATTCATGGGTCCTTTACCATATATTAATTGACCATATATGTGTGGGTTTAAATCTGGGCTCTCTATTCTGTTCCATTAATCTAAGGGTCTGTCCTTGTGCCAGTTTCATACTATTTTATTTACTATAGCTTTGTACTATAGCTTGAGGTCAGGGAGCATAATACTCCCAACTTTGTTTTTGTTCTCAGGATTGCTTTGGCTATTTGGGATCTTTTGTGGGTCCCTATGGATTTTAAAACTATTTGTTCTAGTTCATTGAAAAATGCTGTTGGTGTTTTGATAACAATGTCATTAAATCTGCAGGATGGCCATTTTGACAATATTAATTCTTCCTATCCATGAGCATGGGATAGATTTCCATTTATTGGTGTCTTTTAAATTCCTTCATGGGTGTCTTATAGTTTTCAGGGCACAGGTCTTCACCTTCTTGGTTAGGTTTATTCTGAGGCATTTTATTCTTTTTGATACAATTGAAAATGGAGTTGTTTTCCTGATTTCTCTTGTAGCTAGTCCATGTTCATACACAGGAAAGCAGCATATTTCTATACATTCATTTTGTATCATGCAACTGTGCTGAATCCAGTTATTAGTTATAGTAGATTTTTTGGTGTAGTCTTTAGTGTTTTCTATGTCACCTACAAATAGTGACAATTTAACATCTTCCTTACCTATCTGGATGCTTTTTATCTCTTTGTATAGCCTGACTGTAGGCTAGTATTTTCAAAACTATGTTAAATAAGAATGGAGAGAGTGTATATCTTTGTCTTATTCCTGATATTAGAGGAAAGGCTTTCAGCGTCTCATTGTTTCATATTATATTAACTGTGGGTTTGTTGAATATGGCCTTTATTATGTTGAGGTATACACCTTCTACATCCATTTTGTGTGGAATTTTTAAAAATCATGAATGGATGTTGAATTTTGTCAAATGCTTTTTTCAGCATCAATTGAGATGATCATGTATTTTTTATTATTCTTTTTATTAATGTGGGGTATAATGTTGATTGATTTACAAATATTCTACCATCCTTTTGTCCCTGGAAGAAATCCCACTTGGTTGTGATGAATAATCCTTTTGATGTATTTTTGAATTGAGCTTGCTAATATTTTGTTGAAGATTTTTACTATATTGGTCTATAATTTTCTTTTTTCTGTAGTGTCTTTGGTTCTGGTATTAGAGTGGTGATGGCCTAATAGAATGAGGTTGGAAGTATTTTCTCCTCTTTTTGGAATACCTTCAGAAGGATGGGTTAATTAACTCTTTAAATGTTTGGTAGAATTCAGCTGTGAAGCCATCTGGTCCTGGAATTTTGTTTGTTGGGAGTTTTTGATTACCAATTCAATTTCATTGCTGGTAATTGGTCTGTTCAGATTTTCTCTTGCTTCCTGGGTTAGCGTTAGAATGTTGTACTTTTCTAGGAAGTTGTCCATTTCTTCTAGGTTATCCAATTTATTGACATACACTTTTTCATAGAATCATCTAATAATTCTTTGTATTTCTGTTACCTGTTCTGACTATTACTTTTTTGTTTTTGATTCTGTTTATTTGTGTACACTCTCTTTTTTTCTTTGTAAGTGTGTCTAGGTTTTTGTCAATTTTACTTTCTCAAAGAACCAGCTCTTGGTTTCATTAATTTTTTTCTATTGTTTTATTCTTCTTTATTTCTGCTCTGATCTTAATTATGTCTCTCCTTCTACTAATTTTGTGTTTCATTTCTTCTTCATTTTTTAATTTTCTTTATTTAATTTTTAAATTTCTACACTGTTTGGAACTGTTCTTGTTTCCTGAGGTATGCTTGTATTTCTGTGTACTTCCCTCTTAGAACCACTTTTGAGGCATCCCCCACATTTTGGACTCCTGCAATTTTGTTTTCATTTTTCTCCATGTATTGCTTGACTGTTGTTTTAATTTGTTCATCAATTCATTGATTATTTAGAAGCATGTTTTTTAGCCTCCATGTGTTTACAGGCTTTTTTGCTTTCTTTGTGTAATCCATTTCTAGTTTCATACCATTGTGGTCTTAGAAGCTGCTTGTGAGAAGCTGCTTGATAAAATTTCAATATTTTTTAATTCATTGAGGCTCTTTTTGTGACCTAGTACATAACATATTCTGGATAATGTTCCATGTGCACTTGAGAAAAATGTGTATCCTACTGCTTTTGCATGTAATGTTCTGTGATATCTGTTAAGTCCATCTGATCTAATGTATTGTTCATTGCCTCTATTTATTGTCTGTCTGGCTGATCTGTCTATTGATGTAACTAATGTGTTAGACTATCCTAAAATAAATGAGTTGCAATCCACTTCCCCCTTTTATTTTGTTAATATTTGTTTTCAATATTTAGGTGCTCCTATGTTGGGTGCATAGATATTTATTATGGTTATATCCTCCTGTTGGACTGACCCCTTTATAATTATGTAAAATCCTTTGTCTAGAGGGGCGGATCCAAGATGGCAGCATGAGTAGAGCACCAGAAATCTCCTCCCAAAACCACATATATTTTTGAAAATATAACAAAGAAAACTCTTCCTAAAAGAGAGACCAGAAGACACAGGACAACAGCCAGACCACATCCACACCTGTGACAACCCAGCGCCTCATGAAAGGGGTAAGATACAAGCCCCTGCCTGGTGGGACCCGAGCGCCCCACACCCCAGCACCTGGCAGGAGGAGAGGAGTCAGAGCTGGGAGGGAGAGGGAGCCCAGGACTGATAAATAGCCAGACCCAGCCATCTGTACCAGAGCGCAGACACAGTGCATGTGTGAGGTGCTGGACACTGGGGAAAAAGGACAGTAAGACCTGGGAGCAGGTCTCTGCAGATGTTTCACCCAGGACAAAGAAGTGTGAGTGCTTTTTGGAAGTCTGAAAGGGACAGGGACCACACAGCTGGACAGAAGCATCCTGGGACACTTAGTCCAGCAGCAGGGAATCTGGGGATCTTTGGGCACTCTAACCCCCTGGGCAGCAGGGAGCACGGAGGCCCCTCATTGAGATAAATAGCCTCCCAGCCATTCCCCCTCGAACATGGCTGCACCATATCGGAGCAGCAGCCTGAGGCAAGTCACGCTCACCGCGACAGTGGAGATAAACTCCATAGCAGCCGGGCAGGAATTAGAAGCGCTTTCTGCATGCAGCTGCCCAGCACAAGCCACTAGAGGTCGCTGTTCTCCCAAGAGAGGAGGGCCACAAACCAACCAGAAGGGAAGTTCTTCCAGCCATCACTTGTGCCAGCTCTGCAAACTATCTCTATCACCATGAAAAGTCAAAATTACAGGCAGACCAAGATCACAGAGTCAACACCAGAGAAGGAGACAGACCTAAACAGTCTTCCTGAAAAAGAATTCAAAATAAAAATCATAAACATGCTGACGGAGATGCAGAGAAATATACAAGAGCTAAGGGATGAAGTCCAGAGGGAGATTACAGATGCCAGGAAAGAGATTACAGAAGTGAAACAAACTCTGGAAGGATTTATAAGCAGAATGGATAAGATGCAAGAGGCCATTGATGGAATAGAAACAAGAGAACAGGAACGCATAGAAGCTGACACACAGAGAGATAAAAGGATCTCCAGGAATGAAACAATATTAAGAGAACTGTGTGACCAATCCAAAAGGAAAAATATCCATACTATTGGGGTACCAGAAGAAGAAGAGAGAGAAAAGGGGATAGAAAGTGTCTTTGAAGAAATAATTGCTGAAAACTTCCCCAAACTGGGGGAGGAAATAAAGGAACAGACCACAGAAATACACATAACTATGAACAGAAAGGACCCAAGGAGGACAAGACCAAGACACATAATAATTAAAATGGCAAAGAACAAGGACAAGGAAAGAGTTTTAAAGGCAGCTAGAGAGAAAAAGGTAACCTATAAAGGAAAACCCATCAGGCTATCATCAGAATTCTCAACAGAAACCTTTCAGGCCAGAAGAGAATTGCATGATATATTTAATGCAATGAAACAGAAGGGCCTTGAACCAAGGATACTGTATCTAGCATGACTATCATTTAAATATGATGGCGGGATTAAACAATTCCCAGACAAGACAAAGCTGAGGGAATTTGCTTGCCACAAACCACCTCTACAGGGCATCTTACAGGGATTGCTCTAGATGGGAGCACTCCCAGAAAGAGCACAGAACAAAACACCCAACATATGAAGAATGGAGGAGGAGAAATAAGAAGGGAAAGAAGAAAAGAATCTCCAGACAGTGTATATAACAGCTCAATAAACGAGCTAAGTTAGGTGGTAGGATACTAAAGAGGCTAACCTTGAACCTTTGGTAACCACGAATTTAAAGCCTGCAATGGCAATAAGTACATATCTCTCAATAGTCACCCTAAATGTAAATGGCCTGAATGCACCAATCAAAAGACACAGAGTAATAGAATGGATAAAAAAGCAAGACCCATCAATATGCTGCTTACAAGAAACTCACCTCAAACCCAAAGATATGCACAGACTAAAAGTCAAGGGATGGAAAAACATATTTCAGGCAAACAACAGAGAGAAGAAAGCAGGGGTTGGAGTACTAGTATCAGACAAAATAGACTTCAAAACAAAGAAAGTAACAAGAGATAAAGAAGGACACTACAAAATGATAAAGGGCTCAGTCCAACAAGAGGATACAACCATTCTAAATATATATGCACCCAACACAGGAGCACCAGCATATGTGAAACAAATACTAACAGAACTAAAAGAGGAAATAGAATGCAATGCATTCATTTTAGGAGACTTCAACACACTACTCACCCCAAAGGATAGTTCCACTGGGCAGAAAATAAGTAAGGACACGGTGCCACTGAACAACACACTAGAACAGATGGACCTAATAGACATCTATGAACTCTACATCCAAAAGAAACAGGATACACATTCTTCTCAGGTGCACACAGAACATTCTCCAGAATAGACTACATACATACTAGCTCACAAAAAGAGCCTCAGTAAATTCCAAAAGATTGAAATTCTACCAACCAACTTTTCAGACCACAAAGGTATAAAACGAAATAAATTCTACAAAGAAAACAAAGAAGCTGACAAACACATGGAAGCTTAACAGCATGCACCTAAATAATCAATGGATCAATGAACAAATTAAAATAGAGATCAAGGAATATATGGAAACAAATGACAACAACAACACAAAGCCCCAACTTCTGTGGGACGCAGCAAAAGCAGTCTTAAGAAGAAAGTATATAGCAATCCAGGCACACTTAAAGAAAGAAGAACAATCCCAAATGAATAGTCTAACATCACAATCATCAAAACTGGAAAAAGAAGAATAAATGAGGCCTAAAGTCAGCAGAAGGAGGGACATAATAAAGATTAGAGGAGAAATAAACAAAATTGAGAAGAATAAAACAAAAGAAAAAAATCAATGAAACCAAGAGCTGGTTCTTTGAGAAAATAAACAAAACAGATAAGCCTCTAGCCAAACTTATAAAGAGAAAAAGAGAATCAACACACATCAACAGAATCAGGAATGAGAATGGAAAAATCACGACAGACTCCACAGAAATACAAAGAATTATTAAAGACTACTATGAAAACCTATATGCTAAGAAGCTGGAAAACCTAGAAGAAATGGACAACTCCCTAGAAAAATACAACCTTCCAAGACTGACCAAGAAGAAACACAAAAGTTAAACAAACCAATTACGAGCAAAGAAATTGTAATGGTAATAAAAAAACTACCCAAGAACAAAACCCCCAGGCCAGACAGATTTACCTCGGAATTTTATCAGACATACAGAGAAGACATAATACCTATTCTCCTTAAAGTTCTCCAAAAAATAGAAGAGGAGGGGATACTCCCAAACTCATTCTATGAAGCCAACATCACCCTAATACCAAAACCAGGCAAAGACCCCACCAAAAAAGAAAATTACAGACCAATATCCCTGATGAATGTAGATGCTAAAATACTCAATAAAATATTAGCAAACTGAATTAAAAAATATATCGAAAGGATCATACACCATGACCAAGTGGGATTCATCCCAGGGATGCAAGGATGGTACAACATTCGAAAATCCATCAACATGATCCACCACATCAACAAAAAGAAAGACAAAAACCACATGATCATCTCCATAGATGCTGAAAAAGCATTTGACAAAATTCAACATCCATTCATGATAAAAACTCTCAGCAAAATGGGTATGGAGAGCAAGTACCTCAACATAATAAAGGCCATATATGATAAACCCACAGCCAACATCATACTGAACAGCGAGAAGCTGAAAGCTTTTCCTCTGAGATCAGGAACTAGGCAGGGATGCCCACTCTCCCCACTGTTATTTAACATAGTACTGGAGGTCTTAGCCATGGCAATCAGACAAAACAAAGAAATACATGGAATCCAGATTGGTAAGGAAGAAGTTAAACTGTCACTATTTGCAGATGACATGATACTGTACATAAAAAACCCTAAAGACTCCACTTCAAAACTACTAGAACTGATATCGGAATACAGCAGAATTGCAGGATACAAAATTAATGCACAGAAATCTGTGGCTTTCCTATACACTAACAATGAACCAATAGAAAGAGAAATCAGGAAAACAACTCCATTCACAATTGCATCAAAAAGAATAAAATACCTAGGAATAAAACTAACCAAAGAAGTGAAAGACCTATACCCTGAAAACTACAAGACACTCTTAAGAGAAATTAAAGGGGACACTAACAAATGGAAACTCATCCCATGGTCTTGGCTAGGAAGAATTAATATCGTCAAAATGGCCATTCTGCCCAAAGTAATATACAGATTTGATGCAATCCTTATCAAATTACCAGCAACATTCTTCAATGAACTGTAATAGTTCAAAAATTCATATGGAAACACCAAAGACCCCAAATAGCCAAAGCAATCCTGAGAAGGAAGAATAAAGTAGGGGGGATCTCACTCCCCAACTTCAAGCTCTACTACAAAGCCATAATAATCAAGACAATTTGGTAATGGCACAAGAACAGAGCCACAGACCAATGGAACAGAATAGAGAATCCAGACATTAACCCAGACATATATGGTCAACTAATATTTGATAAAGGAGCCATTGACATACAATGGTGAAATAACAGTCTCTTCAACAGATCGTGCTGGCAAAACTGGACAGCTACATGTAGGAGAATGAAACTGGACCATTGTCTAACCCCATACACAAAAGTAAACTCAAAATGGATCAAGGACCTGAATGTAAGTCATGAAACCATTAAACTCTTAGAAAAAAACATAGGCAAAAATATCTTAGACATAAACATGAGTGACTTCTTCTTGAACATATCTCCCCAGGCAAGGGAAACAAAAGCAAAAATGAACAAGTGGGACTATATTAAGCTGAAAAGCTTCTCTACAGCAAGAGACACCATCAGTAGAACAAAAATGTACTGTACAGCATGGGAGAATATATTTGTAAACGACAGATCTGATAAAGGCTTGACATCCAAAATATATAAAGAACTCACCCACCTCAACAAACATAAAACAAATAATCCAATAAAAAAATGGGCAGAGGAACTGAACAGACAGTTCTCCAAAAAAGAAATTCAGATGGCCGACACATGAAAAGATGCTCCACATCACTAATTATCAGAGAAATGCAAATTAAAACCACAATGAGGTATCACCTCACACCAGTAAGGATGGCTACCATCCAAAAGACAAACAACAAATGTTGGTGAGGTTGTGGTGAAAGGGGTACCCTCTTACACTGCTGGTGGGAATGCAAATTAGTTCAACCACTGTGGAAAGCAGTATGGAGGTTCCTCAAAATGCTCAAAATAAACTTACCATTAGACCCAGGAATTCCACTCCTAGGAATTTACCCTAAGAATGCAGCACTCCAGTTTGAAAAAGTCAGATGCACCCCTATGTTTATCACAGCACTATTTACAATAGCCAAGAATTGGAAGCAACCTAAGTGTCCATCAGTAGATGAATGGATAAAGAAGATGTGGTACATATACACAATGGAACATTATTCAGCCATAAGAAGAAAACAAATCTTACTATTTGCAACAACATGGATGGAGCTAGAGGGTATTATGCTCAGTGAAATAAGACAGGTGGAGAAAGAGAAATACCAAATGATTTCACTCATCTGTGGAGTATAAGAACAAAGGAAAAACTGAAGGAACAAAACAGCAGCAGAATCTCAGAACCCAAGAATGGACTAACAGTTACCAAAGGGAAAGGGACTGGGGAGGATGGATGGGTAGGGAGGGATAAGGGTGGGGAAGAAGAAAGGGGGTATTATGATCAGCATGCATAATGTGGGGGGTGGGAGAAAGAAGAGGGCTGGGCAACCCAGAGAAGACAAGTAGTGATTCTACATTTTGTTATGCTGATGGACAGTGACTGTAATCTGTTTTGTGGGGGGCACTTGGTATAGGGGAGAGCCTAGTAAACATAATATTCTTAATGTAATTGTAGATTAATGACAAAAAAAAGAGAAAGAAAAGGGGTATTACTCCCTGATAGGATAAAACTAACTGCAAAACAATGATTAATGCATGCTTTCCATATCCTTGCTTTTGATCTCCCAAAGGGTGTCATATGATCAGCTATGGAAGTACATTTCTCTGATAATATTCCTTTCTCTTAAAATAAAAAAAGTAGTTCCTGTGTGGTGACCTCCAATGAGTTCTACACAATGGAATAAAGGGCATATCAAAGTGTGGGCAAAGGGTCTGTTTGTGTTTATACAGAGGATCAAAGCCTAATTTGGCCACACAGAAAATGAATTAAGATATGATATGAAGAAGAACTTCCAACATCAACATCCTCTGGAAGAGTCATACCAGAAGATGATCATCAAAAAACTTCAACAAAGATCCTAGTGCTGCTGCTGTTGTAGCTGCATTCATCCCACCGGTTCCTGCACTTGCCATTGGAATGAAGAAGGAGATATCTAAGCTGGCCTGTGCATTACAGCAAAATAAGAAATTTGACTGAATCTATACTGTCGGAACTCATTCAAGAATTAGGAGAAGTGCAAGTTGCAGTGCTCCAAAATCTTGCGACTATAGACTATCTACTGTTAAAAGAACACATGGGATGTGAACAGTTCCCAGGAATGTGTTTTAATTTGTCTGATTTTTCTCAAACTATTCAAATTCAGTTAGACAATATCCATCATATTATTGATAAGTTTTCACAAATGCCTAGGGTAGCTAACTGGTTTTCTTGGTTTCACTGGATATGGCTGGTAATTGTAGGTCTGCTTTTGTTATGTAACTGTTTCCCTATTATGTTAATGTAAGTGCACAATTTAATTAGTAGTTTAAAACCTATACATGCTTATGTTACTCTACAAGAAGTTATGTCAAATAAATAATCAATCTTCCCATGTTATCTTCCGTCTGCTACCTCTATAGCTTTTCTTCTTCCTTCCTAATTAGAACCCTTTAGTAGAATTAGTGCCTCATATTGAAAATTACCGAGTATCATAATTCTTCCAAGTGGTAAAGGTACCTCAAGACAAGTGCTGGGCATAGAAGCCTCAGGGCATAAATCTGCAAAGAAGTAAAAAGCTAACCTTTTCAAAGAATATTGCTTCTCTCTCACTTACCAACTTTACATTTCCCTGTATGGCCCCAGAAGATGACTGGTTAGCCAGAGACAGGTAAGATTCCTCAAGGGAGGAACAACCTAAGACAGGCACAGTCGCAGGGGCGCCATCAGGTGAGAAATTAGGGACCAATAGAGGGGAGGCTTAGAACCTCACCGCCCCTGTTTTGAGAGAAATCTTCTGCATCCGTGGATGTCTTGTTGCCCTTGTCTAGCTTGGATTAATACTTAGCCTACAGGCACAGACCTGATCATCTACATTTGCCCTCTTACAGCACTAAATTATGCTTTTTACCTTTATCTTGCATCTACCTACCACTTGAGCATTTTATTAAAAAATAATAATAATAATAATAAGGGAGAAATGTGGGATTCACATTTAAATCAAGTATGAAAATCAAATGAATAATCATATCTGACTTGATTGTTTATAGTTCATGATGCATGATCAAAACCAAAAGTTTCTGTGATATGACTGCCCTTGCACTGTTCACCATGTAAGAACTTATTCACTATGTAAGACCTTGTTCACCATGTAAGAACTTGTTTGTTATGCTTCAGAAGATTGGAGACTGTTGAGATATAGGCTTGGGGTTGATTAATGACTGTGCATTGAGTCCCCTATACAGAATTTTATTGTTGTTAACAACCATTTGATCAATAAATATGAGAGATGCCCTCTCAAAAAAAAATCTTTTGTCTGTTGTTTCTTTTTTTTAAATCTATTTTGTCTGATAAAATATTGTTACTCCTGCTTCTTTCTACCTTTTATTTGCATTAATATCTTTCTCCTTCTTTTCACTTTAATCTGTGTATGTCTTTGAGTCTGAAGTGAGTCTCTTGTAGGCTGCATTTAGATGGGTCTTATTTCTTTACCCATTCTTCAACTCTATGTCTTCTAATTGTTGCATTCAACCATTTACATTTAAGTTAATTATTTATACATTTGTACTTATTGCTATTTTTATTAATGTTTTTTGGTTGTTTTTATAGTTCCCTTCTGTTCCTTTCTTACCCTTTCTACATTTCTCTAGTTATTTGATGGTTTTCTTTGGTGCTGTGATTGGATTTCTCTTCTTTAATTCTTTGTGTATCTATTATAGGCTTTAAGTTTATTGTTACCATAGGGTTCAAGGACAGCTTCCTAACTATATAAGCTGATGATTGCTCTGTTTCAAACACAATCTAAAAGTACTTTTTTATCTTCTTCCTCTTTCATGTATTAGATGTCATAATCTTCATTTTTTGTGTATTCCTTGACTGATTTTATGTACAGTTGGTTTTTCTACTGTAAGTCTAGGGAAAGGAAATCTCAGGGCAAAACACCTCTGAAAACCAAAGTCAGTCAAAGGGAGAAGTAAAGTTGAAAGTCTGTTTGTTGCTTAAAATCTGCAGTCTGGGCCGTTTCTCCCTCCTGCTCCAGCAGAAGCAAAACCGGCCCTCCCCCTGTCTCAGGTACAGATAAGCCCTCTGCGCCCAGGTGATTACCCATTGATATGGAGATGAACTTCTCTCCACCCCTGAGGAATCATGCAAATTCACTAAAGCCATACTTTTTTCCATCTTTTGAATGCCTATTGATATGCAGATGTACTAAAGCCAGGCAAAATATTCTGGAAATATTACAGTTTTACCTACAACTACATTGTTTTGTTTGCTTTAATTTCATTTTTGTTTTGTAAGTAATTGGTCTACAACCTTTACTGTGGATTTATTTTTACTCTAAAAACTAGGTTTAGGAACATTTCCATTTAGTGAAGTCCCTTTAACATATTTGTAATGCTGGTTTAGTAGTCATTAATTCCTTCAGCCTTCATTTACCTAGGAAGTGTTTAATCTCTCCTAATTTAAATGATAGTCTTGCTGGGTAGGGGATTCTTGTTTGAAGATATTTCTGTTTCAATACATTAAATATTTCATTGCACTCCTTCTGGCCAGTAAAGTAGCTGTTCTGCTGATAGCCTGATGGGGTTTCCGTTATAAGTAATCTTTTTTCTTTGGCTACTTTCAATTCTCTCTCCTTATATTTAACCTTTGTCATTTTAATTGTATGTCTTGGTGTTGTCTTCCTGGGGTACATTTTTTTAGGGGTTCTCTGTACTTCCATGATCTGAGTGTTTACTTCCTTCTCCTGATTGGGGAAGTTTTCCATGATTATTTCCTTATAGAGACTTTCTTTCCCTTTGTCTTTTCTCCTTCTAGTACACCTATTATATAAATATTATTTCATTTGGAGTGGTCACACAGTTATCAGCATTTTTCCATTCCTGAGTATTCTTTTATTTCTCTGTTCCTCAGTTTCATTGTTTTCCTATTCTTTAATTTTCATCTCATTGTTTCCTCTACTTGCAGCAGTCTATTATTCATTCCCTCAGTTGTGTATTTGTACCCTGTTACTGTATTCTTCAGTTCTAAATGGATCTTTTACAGCCCTTATATCTCTTTGTTGAAGTCCTCCTTGATATCTTCAATACTTTTCTGCAGATTAGTGAGCATATTAATGACTGCTACTTTGAAATATTTACCAAGAAGATTGGTGATCTCCATTTCATTCATCCCTCTTTCTAGTGTCATCCTGTAGTTTTTTTTGGAACATATTCCTTTGCCACCACTTTTTGTCAGCATTTCTGTATTTCTTCCTTTGGGTTGGATCTGCTATGTTTCCTGGTCTAGAAAGTAATTGCTTTATGAAGAAGACATCCTGTGATTCCCAGAAGCTCACTACTGTTTATTTTCCAGTGCCTGGTTCTTTTTGTGGTGGAGGCCCAGTTGTTGTCAGTGGACAATAGGCAGGGACTCCTTTCTGTTTGTCTGCTGGTACTGGCTCTCAGTGCACTCTGACCAGCAGTTTGCCTCATCTGTCTCTTTGTGATCAGAGCAGTGGCTTCTGCTGATATCACTGTGGGCAGGGCCACCTTCTGCCTGCTCTGCAGCAATGACACAGCTGCTGTGTTAATAGGGAAGGGAGACTTGTCACACAGTTCTGGGTCAGGTGCATGGTGTGATGTGTCATGCAGAGGCTGGAGTGGCTTCTCATGAGGATGAAGGAGCACTGGGAACTGGCTCCTGCAGACACCTCTCTAAATGACCTGAGACAGGGCCTATAAATCTAGGAAAGCCTCCCTATGTCTTCCAGGTAGCATAATCTGATGTTGCTGGATTGCAGGGTAGCACCTAAACTACCAGCAGTTGGAATGGAGGACCTGGGGCTCCTGTTGGGATAAGGGAGAACTGTGAAACAATTATCCATCTTCCGTTTCTCCTGTGGAGAGAGCATTCAACCTTTGCCCTTTGCTACCCCTCCTGCTACTGTCAAATATTTCAAACTGCTGTCTCTTTTTAGGTCTCAGCAGGACCTGTGGAGCATTTCTGTCCTCCTTAAGAAGCTGGAGTCTCAGCCTCCCAGAGCATTCCAACTGTCCCTGGTGTCCAGCCCCACTTATCACTAGAAACCAGTGCAATGTGCTCCTGTTCCCAGAGATCTCCAGGGCCAGATGTGCAGAGCTCTTAAGCACCTGTCTTCTCCCTGCTCCATTCCTTTTCCTCCTGTGTGTGGGCTGGGGTTGGGGAGAGGCTTGTGTCCACTCAATCTCGCTTTGCCACTTTACCTTTCTCTGTGTGGTCTTCTCTTCTTTGCTAGTTATAGGTGATCTGTTCTGCAGTTTTCAGGTTTAGATATATTTGCTTCTTTGGTGTGTGGGGGAGGAAGGTTCTGCCTTGCCTTCCTACTCTGCCATCTTTTTTCTAGATCTTGATTCTTATCACAACGTAAAAAATATATAGTATGAATTAATATCTTTGCTTTACAGTTGGTTCTATATATTTGTCCTTGATTATGCTGTTTTCCTCTACTCATTTTCTGTGACCCAAGACATTTCCGTAATAAAAACCTACCTTCATTATTCTAACTTCTTTAGTTAGATCCATATCTATATATCCAATTTCAGCTTCAAAGTGAACAGGTCCTTGTATATAATTCAAAGACATATCCAACTCATTAAATATCAAATTAAATTGCCATCTTTCTCCCAATATATGCTTTCCCTCAAGTATTCAACATTTTAGTTTTTGACTGGAGAACCCCATGACAGAAGCCTGGAAACTGATCCCATATTCCTCCATCCCTATCACTGTATGTAAGACACTGTGCCCTATAAAGTGATAATTATTGCTTATATTTTTTTCTCCTCTCCATACCATGCTTCAACTATGTACACACAGCTCCTAGAGGCATTGTAATAGTGTCTTAATTGGTCTTACATTTATACTTCATTCTTCCAGAATAAGCTTTAATATGTTTTTATTGCTAACATAATATACTTATATTAGCAATGATATTACAAAGATTATAAATAATATGTGATCACCTAAAAATAAGTTTTAAGTGAAATAGGCCTTCAGTGCTTGATGTTAATTGACAATAATCTTGTCTTAAATGTGTTCATTGACTTTTTTCTTTCTCACTTCCTTCTTCTATATCTATCATATTTTTATATACCCATTGAAGTCCAGTTTACATATCTTTGCTTTTACTTTATAGCACAGTTGAACTTATTACCAATAGTTGAAATCAAAAGCTATACAATATAAAAATTCCTATAACTTTACTAAGATTATCAACAAAATACTGGGAGAATTGTGTTAAATTAATTAAGACAATATGAACTTCTGGTGATTTCAAACAATGGACATAAATTACTTGATGGATTTTAATTCCCTACTTTCATAATCCCCATTAAAATAATTGATGTTATTAAAGCATTTTCAGGTTAGGTTCCTCTATTCAAAGTAATATTTGAGACTGTTCAAATGTAGGCCACATTTTTTCTACTGTTAGAAATAACCATTAAGCATTTGAAACAAAAATAATAGTTGAGTGCTAGTACTTTATGTTGTGAGTCAGTAGAAAATCCAGTCTGTACTAGGAATAAATGGATTTTGATCAAAGGCTTTTACTTGGCAAGTTTTGGTAGTTTTAGTTATCCCTATAAACGACCTGTTGTCAGAGGCTCTCCCTTATGGAGATAGGGACCAAAGTTTTGACAAATCACCCTCAAATAAAACCTCTGACATATACAAGAAGAAAATTTTATCTTAGATGATTAAAAAAAATTTTCTTTTCTTATTTAGTTCCTAATTTATTATAGATTTGGAGAAAACAAGATACATAGATTTGGAATTCATCATTATAAGCAAGTAAATGATATATTAGCTCAGGTTGGCAGGTGGAGTTCTTTTAATTACGGACTTCTCTACATCTAGTTAATGTAAAACACTTTTCAATAAAATGAAGCATGTTGTGAAAGAATGCATGCTTATCTAATTTTATTGATACTGATCTTTACCAAACTGTCCTATGAAAGAGAATACCCAATCCCAGTGCATCACAATCCTGGGCTTCTCTCTCCCTAAATAAAGCATATAGTCTTGAATTTTTAACTTATGACCTAACACCAAAAAAATGGAAAAGAAATTCTAAAAAGAATATGTTTTGTAAATGTGGAGTCTTTGGGGCTATGTGTGTGTATTTAAATGAATCAAGTTTCAAGAGAAGCCTAGGAAGTGTAATAATACTAATGTAATAATACAAGCAGATTTCCTACTGTTAAAAAAATGTGTCAAATGAGTTTTAAGTAATTAACTAATTGACAAAGATAGATAATTAGATGACACCTAAGAAGCAGTTGTTACTCATGTCCATGTAAAACTGAATTTCCAAAATCTTTGAATCACTGAAATCTGGGATAATGATTTATTCTAAGGTTTATCCTCAATATAGGACAAGGGACCTGATATAACATAAGCTATATAAACTATTATATATAGCTTATATAGGGAATTTTTTGATGATTGAATGGATAAATTAACTATCGTTATTTAAGAGAGGTCCTGGATGTAAAGATACAGCAGAAATTAATGCCAGAGGAGTTGTACACCAACTCTCTTTGTTTAGGAAACACAGATGACATGAAGACAAATTGATGGGCTCCACATGCCATATGCCTAACACAGAGCTAATGTGTTATTTTCTTGTGTTTCTTTCTAAAATATTTTCTTAACAATTCCTGAAAAATTAAAAAAATTTAAAATTAAATTAAAATATTCCTGAAAGTGGAGGCCACTCAATTGTGTGTGCCACTCAATTTCTTTCTAAAATATTTTCTTAACAATTCCTGAAAAATTAAAAAAATTTAAAATTAAATTTAAAATATTCCTGAAAGTGGAGGCCACTCAATTGTGTAAGAGACTGTATTTCCAAAGGAGGTACTTGTGGACTCAACAAAAGCATTTTTTTAAAGAATAAAATCAACAAAAAAATTAATTCTAGTTTTTGTAAAAGAAGATCATTCAATAAGGTTAAACATGTAATTATGATCACATAATTTATTAAAATTCAGAGGGCTTTTGAGGCCAATACTTCTTCTTCCCCACAGCATGGCAATTACTGCAAAATTCACCCTTTGAGAATAGTGTTTGAGCTCTGGTGTCATGCATGATGGCACCCTTATCTATTTCATTCACTGCAGCAGACTTCATCAGAAGTGAACTCACTCCTTTTCATAAATGTTTGCAAATATCTCAGCACAGCTATAACCCTGCTTAAGTTGTACCTCTTGCTATTCTTATGATTTCTTAAACTGCTTAACTATCTTCTCTCTTCTAGGCTATGATCATTTGATACCATCACTTTTTAAATGAAGTAGGGTGAATATAACACCATATTCCAGACATAATTTTTGGTGGGCAAAGAGCAGTTGAGATGAACTCTTGACTGTGTACACTATCTTTCCACTATGAAGCCTGAAATAATTGGGTTTGGGAAATGCCAACATCACTTTTAATTCATATTAGGCCTGTGGTTAATGAACTCTCCAGTTTTTCCCCATTAATTCCATTGTCAATTGAGTTTCCTTGTCTGGTATTAATATAATTGACTTTTTAAAGATAAATGGTAGACCTTAGAAGAGCAATCTAATTGTTTGGCAAGTGTATATACCTGGGAGTTAGGAAACCAAGTATAATCCTGGCTCTGCTCTAGAGCTGCTTGTTGACCTACAACCAACTTCTCAATGAGGTATTCAAGTTTTCTAAGATAGACTTGTTTTCATCTTCAGAGTGAGAGAATCATACCAATTAATCTCAAAATGGGCCTGGCTCACATAAAATTTTAAGATATGTTATCTTTATTCTATTTTATTCTTATAATATTAATACTCAGTAGTGAGAAAAAAATAAGCTGCTTAACTATAAGGAGTATATGATTTATATAACTGATAAAATCTACAGCAAAAGACAGAAAAGAATATAACATTACCTTTACATGAAGGACCTGGAGCCCATCCAAATTTAGTGCATACAGCATCTCCTCTTTCACTGTGTTCAAAACCCTTGTTACATTTATATTGAAATCGTTCATTTTCCTTGTAAGTTTTCTTCTGAGATATAGAATATCCATTTGAAATGTCTGGAATTTTGCAGGAAATTTCTAGATATAAGGGATTAAATTCCAAAATATGTGTTATATATTAAAGGACTATGTCTAAGATAAATAAAGACAAACATTTTTGTTTCTGTTAGGTAAATCAGGCAAACAACCAAAAGTTCTGTTTTAACTTGAATGCTTGGTGTGTAATTTATCTGTTGTTCTTAATATTCATTTTTGAAGGAAGTTAAAAAACTGATTAAAATTATGATGCTAATTTTAATTGGTTTGAGGAATAACTAATCCTTTTGAAATAAATAGTCATTTAACTTCACATTACCATTTCATCAATTATAAAATAGAGGTGAAAACAGTATGCAAGTCATATAGTCATTCTGAAGGAAAAATGAGATAATGCATGTAAAGAATTTATATCAATTACTGGGAAATAATAAGTGCTCAGTAAATGCAGGTTAGATGCATAATGTTTTGAAATGCCTATTTTCATGAGAAAAATTAAAATCATTCAAACAATCAAAGGAATAATAAATGTGTCTTACCCACACATTCTGGTTTTTCTCCACTCCAAATTCCATTTGCTGAGCAATGTATTTGTTTAGGTCCATTAAGCATGAAGCCTGAATTGCAATCAAACTGTACCACTTGTCCAAAAACATGTTCCTGGTCTGTTTCCAATGCACCACTGATAACTCTACCATTCTCTGGTTCTGTCACTGGTAAACACTTAACAACTGAAAGAATAAATATAACTTTTTCTAGTAGAATTTGAAAACATCATGAGAAATATACATTGTGGGGACAAGCACTGTCTGCTTACAACCTTTGTCTTCTTCCTTCTGTCCTTCCTTCCTTCCTTCCTTCCTCTCTCTCTCTTTCTTTCTTTTTCTTTTTCTTTTTCTTTTCTTTTCTTTTTCTCTCTTCCCTCTTCATGGAAGTAGGAAAAACAATCCTGATTGATATCTTTATTTCCAGGATGACCACAGATTGGGCTTGTTAGCTCAAAGTTTGAAAATAGGATCTACTTTTTCTCATCCTCACTTTGCTTTATGGGCCAGTAAGAAATAGCAGAGCTCTCTTCTATTTCAGTAGGACCATGTGGGGTAAATGGCAGAATTTACAAAATCTCACACCTAGTCTTAGTTCATTTACATATCAATAGGTGCTTATCATTTCAGATCCTCCCATTGACCTGGGGCCAGGGGTGGAGAGAAAACTGCCATTCTCCCCTCCCCTCTCTTCTTGGTATGTAATTTGCCTGGCAATTTCCAGTCACCAAGGACCCACCCATGGAGTCCATTCAAGAAGGAGTGGGCAGGAAGTAGAGAGCACACTGTGGCTAGAGGGAAATGGAGCATGGAGTGGGCTTTTGCTAGTGGGGACTGGGAAGAAAGGACTTGCAGAGCATGAGCCACAGCTGGAAGAGACAGAAGGTGCTGAGCCTGGCTAGTGACTGTAATGAATAAAAGCCTTTCTCCCTATCTACCCTTGACTTATTTTGGTTTTACTGGTTTATAGGGGGTCTTGCCCTGGGCTGGGAACACCCTTCCCCCTGGAGCTACAACCAAGACCACAAGGAAACCTTCCTTGTCACATAGTACAGTAGAGAAGTCTGAATCATAGTCTCCATTCAGCTGCATATGGGTGGTTATTGGGTGAGTGCCTCTTCATTAAGAAAGATGAAATTCTGATCTTGACTTAAATACTGACACTTGTGTTATTTCTAGTAGCTAGAATCCAAGAGGAAAGAAAAACAAGTCTTAGATTTTCTAATCTCTAATATTTTGATTATTAGATCACATGCACTATATCCATATTTGGTTATTGAAACACAAAAAATGTAGTAATAAAAAGTGCAGATATCCATTCTATACTATATTAGAAACTACAGAAGTAACTTGAGTAAGAAATATTTAACTATAGACTTAAAGGATATTTTAATGTAAGGCATTTCAAAAAACCTTATATATTTTAAGTATTTAATACACTTATAAATCAATTTTACATTTACCTTCACATAGAGGAATATCATTGGTCCATCCATCTGCTTCACATTCACGGGAATTAATCTCACCGAGCATCTGATACCTGAAAGCCAAAAATAGCAGAATGGTGAGCTCTTGTGCATTTATATGCAATTTTAAGGTTGACACCATTCTGCATTTATCCCCCTTCTTTCTTCTTTCCTTTTTCTTTCTTTACTTCTTTGCTTCCTCCCTTCTTTACTACCTTCCTTCTCTTCCACTCTCTTTCTAAGAAAGGGTCTCAAACCCTCTGGTCTTGGAAAAACCAGAATCATTGGCTCATAGCACACTTATTATATACATTATATATATAATACTACTTTTATTTTATACTCATGTATAATATTACTTTTATTTTTTCACTGAGTCAGTAAATTAGTTACACTTAACAATGTTATAATCTCCATGAACTATCACCAAAAACAAAAGCTAAAAATATAATATGTTATCCCTCCTCCTACATCATTTCATACTCTAACCCTCCATGATTGTGATATTTTCCAGACACTGTTTACGTATTAAGGATAGTGCTAGTCAGCATTTATTAGTATGGGGCTTAATGTCAGCATTTGTTTCTATCTCCCCATCTTCATCCCAGAGATTCATTCCAGAGTGTGGTCATTGAGTAATGTCTGCTTATACAACCCATTCAATGTCAACTTTACCTAATTAAAGTAAACCATCAATCCTGTCCTTAAAATCTAAAATGCTCTTCTTGGAAGAAAGTTCCCTAGGGCACATGAAGAAGGTACAGTCATTACCAGAGACTTTAGAGCAAGGTAGTTTCCTTAGTATTACAGTGGAGAGCTGAAGGCAAAAAGCTTTTTCTGAAAAAACAAATAATGGAAGGAATTTGATAACCACAGGGAGATAATTTTAATAAAAGGCTTTCATAAACTTCTAAATAATTCTACATAAACAAATGTTCCTTTCATCTGTAAATAAGGATTGTTTATCCATTATACAGTTAAAAAAAAACCTTTCCCTCTCCAAAAAATCCTTTGTCTTTGTTTTTTATTTGTTCCTAATTAGCTAAAGCAATAAAAAATTCAATAGAGTTCATGAGAGTTGCCGAACTTGAAGTCAAATATTTACGCTACGCCTCTGTCATATGAAGGAACAAAATAATTGGTTATTAAAGATTCTTCTCTATTTTTACGACTGGTACCCTCCTCTAACATAAAAAGCTGGTTTCCTGATTAACACTTTCCATTGATACCAGAGATCCATCCATTCCCCCAAAGCTCTTTCAGTAATTCTGCAAAATTCGTTCAAATCTTCCTAGGGCCCATATTCATAAGGGATGAGGAGAAAACAGATGAATTGTCTAAATGTTGGTGGTTGGGGAAAAGTAGAGGCTCATGTTTCTCTAACCCCGGCCAGGTAAATTACCAGAAAAAAGTTTTGCAGAGGGCCTCTTTAAAACTACCTATTTGCAGAATAATGAAACTAGACACCCACAGTAAATATTTTGTATCTATTATTCAGCTAAATAGGTATTTAACAAAGAAAAGGTGGTTGGAGACAAGAGGTCACAGGAGGTGGGTTGACTGGAAGAAACCATGGATGTAGAAAACTCAGTTTACCATCATATTCCACAACTGGGCCAAAAAAATTACAACCTCTGTTAGGTAAAATAATCCATCAGTGATATTTTAAAATAACATAATATACTATTGCTTGCTGACATTGCAGGTTCTGAGGACTCATTTCACTGACAAAATATCTAATCCTCTTAGAGGCCCAAACTGAATCACATTTTAGAGACAGTTATTCTTATAGAGTCGAAATCCGAGTTTACCTATAATTTATACAAAATGGAGGTGGCAAAGATGAGTTAAACAGAGCCAGGAAGAAGTAATTATATTGTTAATTTCTTTGCCAAATTATAAATTCATTTTATTACTGAGATTTAGGGACCCTAGTGGGAAGGAGTCTATGAGTTTTGATCCCTTTTGCCAGGTTAAGACTAGCTTGGATTGAAAGGATATTTCAGAGGTAAGAGTGGAATGAATTGAAAAGCTCAGGGCCAAACGGCCTTAATCTATTTGGTCATGTGTAATACTGTACTCATAACTGAAGTTTGGGGTAGAAGTGACTATGAAAGATTTCCCTCAGGTAATAGCAAGAGAGACTAAATTTATAAGAACTAATATGTATGAGGTATCTACATTATCCCAAGAATGTGTCTAAGGGCTTCATTGTATGCCTTATTTATTTCTCCCTCCAAACCTATTATACATCTGATATGTTTCTGCTTCTATTGGTGATGAAATGGGAGTGAAAAGATAACTTAAAAATTCCAAGAGTTACTGAGTGGTGAAGTCTTGTAATGCAAGCTTACTACAGGACCTAAGCTTTAAAGTATGTTTTCTTGCCCCAAATCAAAAAATAATGGGGAGAACAATGTGAGTCTATTTTTAATTTCTTGATCTTATTTGTATTTATGTAGTATAAAATTGTCATGATACTGATTTTCCCATGTATGACTTTTTTTTCAAAATTATTTTTACCTGGCTGGGAACATCAGGAAAGAAAGAACACTTAGGAGGTAATACAGTATAAAGATTAGCCATGAAAACTAGGTAGGTGGTCAGAGAACAGAGTCAATGATTATGAACATAGTGGCATTTTGGCTTTATGTGATAAGAACAATTTGCAGACCATGGAAACAAAGAATAGTACTTATCATTATTTCAGTGTAGAAGACTTGCTTGTACTAAATTTTATAAGATGTTATCAAGATAATTAACATGTCATCTGATTTTGTTACCATTCTTACTGTACCTGACACACTGAACTGCCATAATACCCTGCACATAATAGAATGTAATGAGGACTTGGAGTCCTATAACTATGCTCTATCAGAGTAATAATTAAAATTTTTTCAACATTGAAGACATACTGTGGTATCCAAATATAATCATTCTTATTATAGTGTAATTTTTCAGGTTACTTTTGTGTTGCTCATAGAAAAGTAAAGTAACCTTAAAAATATAAATTACTACAGTTCCCATTTACTATCTCATTTATAAATTGTTCAATTATAAACCTCTTTTGGTATTTTCATACATACCCCTCATCACATGTATAAACAACCTTTGCACCATATTCAAACTCATCTCCTACTGCAAGATGGAAAGAACCAAAGGGAGTATCTCCAGGATGTCCACAGGGTCTCTCTAAAATAAAAAATATATAATATTAATATAAAACACCGGGAAACATTTTATGTAGGAGTTCAAGCACAAAGATACTTGACAGAATTGAAGGATGGAATTAAAGATATGGAAAAATGAAAAATGCCAAGGGTATTTTTTATAGTTGAACCTATCTGATTCTTTCTTTTTAATTTTGGAAGATAACAACCTCTTTCTAAGAATAATGATGGTACATTGTTCTGTATTTAAGTAATAATAGTGATATAATTCAGTCACTATAGCTATAATATCATTCAGTATTTTTACAACTCAAAACATTTATAAATTTCATAAGTGTATCAATTACTTACTCCGACATATCCTCGATGGATGAAGAGCCACCCATTCTCCATTCTTGCATGCCATTGTAATAGTTCCAAGAGTTCTATACCCAGGGCGGCATTTATATGTAGCCAGAGTGCCCTCTGGATATGTTTGTTCAGGCCAGGAACCAGACAGAATTTCTGTTTGTTTTCTTGGAGGAGGTCCTTTACAATCTACAAATAATAAAAACAGAATAAGCATTTAAAGTATTTAAATATACAGTTTGTTTAGGTTGTTTTTCCTTTAAAAATACCTATACAGCTATAGGTCCTTCCAAATGTGTGTCTTAATATGTATATAAAATATATTTTACATTACAGAAATTGAGTCTACACAAATTTGTAAGAATAACTGTCCAGAGAAATAGTTTTAATATGCCATATTATTTTTTTACTATTGTAAATACTTGTTTACATATTATTTAATTTGATAATTGACTATTATAAAATGTATTAAATATTATATTTATATTATATTAACACATTTATTAAATATTATAGTAAATATTTGCTTATACTTACTATGCCATATTATTCTTAACTGCTGCACCGCATTCTACTATTCATTCATTAATTTGGAAGATATTTATTGGGCACTGTTCTAAAAGTTCTGAAGACCAAACAGTGAAAAAAAGAGACAAAGTACCTGCTCTCATACTGTTTCCTCTCTAGTAGGGAAGTTAGTTGTAAAAATAACTAATTAAAGAGATGTACATATACTTAACAGTAGATAAATTATATTTAGAAAAATAAAGCATGGTAAGATGATGCAAACTTATATGGGAACATTCCAAATAGGATAGAATAGGATGGAATAGAACAAACTCCTACTACAAACAGGAAAACAACACATGGGTGTGTGTGTGCGCGTGTGTGTGTGTTTGCGTGTGTCTGTTTAAATTGGAAATTGTAGGAGGAAATGAATTAAAACAAAGTGGGAAGAGCCTGTAAGCATGTCTCTGGCCATTTCTTACCTGGTTGGGATTTCCAGCTCAGGGTATAGATTGATGAGTATTTGTCTGAAATAGAGGGATGTTAATGAGGGAAAGAACCAAACTTTTGGTGGTGTGTCTAACATGAAAAATTCTGAAACTTAACAGAATCAGGACACTTTGCTGAAGCCTAATTAGTTTCTTAAGGGTGGACTGAATTTCCCTACAGTCTTATCAGAAAGGTTCTACTAAGAAAAGGGGCCTGCTTCAGATACACAGCTGGTATCCTCATCAAGGCATTTACCATATTTGAAAGTGACTCAGTAAGATTCAGGTAAGTGACTCAGGTAAGAGCAGAGGTCAAAACAAAAATACAAGATAAATCTATCATCTTTTGGATGGAGGAAAAAGAGACCACCAAAGTTCTTGATAAAAAGCTCAAAGAAAGGTCTCTATCTTGAGACTTTTAAAACCAGAAGATTGACTTAAACTCCAAGTGTAACTCGGGTCCATCTGAGCTCAATTTCTAATTGGATCAAGAAAGAGCAAATGTTCTTGCCAGTGGGCTAAATAATATAAAAATTACCATTACATTTACATCATATAAAATGTATGGTTTGGGGTAAAAATTAAAAATGCACAAAGAAGCAGGAAAAATATGGCAAAAAATGAAGTGAAAATAAATGTCTAGTAGAAGCAGACACTCAGATTCAGATGTTGGAATTGGTGTCAAAGTATTTAAAAATAGCCATTTTAACTATGTTAAAGGAACTATAGGAAAAAGGTAAAATAAGTGAAAAGACAAAGATATTCAAAGGAACTGATACTACAAAATAGTCATATGTTATATAAAATCATAAAATGAATACCTGAAATAAGGATACATTGGATTGTCTTAAGAGCTAAATGGATACAGCATAACACAAACTTATTACACTTGAAGAAGGTCAATGTGGAAACAACCAAACTGAATACAGGAAGAAAAAAGTGAAGAAAACAGCAACAAACAAAACAGATTGTAAGAAATGTATGGGGCAGAGTCAAATGAAATATATCTAGATAGAGTTACAAAAGTAGAGAAAATGGACAGAAGGAATATTTGAAAAATAATGGGTGAAAAGTTCCAAAATGATGAAAGAAATAAAGTATCATATTCAAAAGCTCAGACACCTCCCAAAAAGTAAATACAATGAAAAACTATACTGAGGCTTTGCTGAAAACCAAAGACAAAGGCAAAATCTTAAAAGCAGACAAAGAAAAGAAAGCATATTTGTTTCATTAGAACAATAATACAGAAGTAAAAGGAGAAGTGAACAAATCCACCACCATAGCTGGAATTTAAATAACACTTCTCCCAGTGTCTGATAGACAAGCAAAAACACAAATAAGGATATAGAAGATGTAAACATTATTAACCAAATTGAGCCTTTTTATATTTATAGAATAGAACCTTCAACTGCTGTAAGATACATATTTATCATCCCAAGAATACATGGAATGCTCATCAAAATAGACCATAAAATGTCTAAACAAATTTCAAAAGATTGAAAACCTTTTAAGTATGCTCACCAGGAATGACCACAAGATATTGCTAACAGTAAATAACTGAAAATTCTCAAAAGTTTTGAGGTTAGGCAACACTTCTAAATGGATTAAAGAAGAAATCACAATAAAAATTAAAATATAATTTGAACTAAACCATAATAAAAAATAATACATATCAAAATTTGTGAGATGATACTTAGGCTGTGATTAATAGGGAAATTATAGCATTAATGTATTATAAATAAAGAACAGTTGAGAATTATTACTCCTGGGGCTAAAAAATTAATTAAATCTAAAGAAAAAGGAAAGTTGTAAGTAAAGTTGAGAGCACAAAATACAATCCAGATTCTAGGTGATAAAATATTTAAGCTGAAGATCCCTAAGCCTATAGTTGTCTTGCATGAATATCACTATATTTGCATCAACTCATTTCCATGAACAAAAATACACCATAGGGTTGTTGAAACCCCAGAAGTGATGTCTGAGAGTGAAGTTTTCATCAATTTTTTATTGAATCTACTGCTATACTCTTTATTATATATTCTTTCTTGAAACAAAGTAAAATTGGCACTGGATAAGTCAACTGGATTGTGTGAATTTGACAATCTCAGTTTGAAACCTACTCTGGCAGTCTTGTAATGATAAACCAGTGGAAGTAAAGTGGAATAAATTGAATCCTTACTTTATCTATGAAGACACACAGACACATACACACAAATTTCATGTAGATTGAAGAGTGGATTTTAAAAATTTAAGAAAAAGTATATAACTTCATGCTTTTATAATTTCTTTAGTGACCTGCTATACATGATGTGATATCATTTTTTTCTAGTTTTATTAAGAAGTAATTGCATACATAGCTATAATGTAAAGGCACAAAGCTTTATGGTTTCATTTACGTATATTGTCAAACAATTATCATAATAGGTTCAGCTAGTATCAGTCATATCATATGGATACATGAAAAGAAAAAGAATAAAATAATTTTTCTCTTGTGATGAGAACTTTTAAGATTATTCTCTTAACTTTCCTATACATCAAACAACAGTATTAAGTATGTTCATCATGTTGTACAATACATTGCTAGTACTTATGTTATAACAGGAAATTTGTACCTTTTGACCAACTTCCTCTAATTACCTTTCCCCACTCCTTCTACCTCTGATAACCACATGTCTGAATCTTTATCTATGAGTTTATTTGTTTTAGATTCCACATGTGAGATCATACAGTATTTGTCTTTGTCTGACTTATTTGCTCAATGCCTTCAATGTCCATCCACATTGTTGCAAATTGTTGGGATTCCTCATTTTTTATAGCTGAATAATATTCCATTGTGAGATAAATATATATATTCTTTAATCACTCACCCGTTGATGGACACTTACGTCATTTCCATGTATTGACTATTGTTTTAATTTCTCCTGCTAGCTTGATATAGGCATGCAACTGATTTCTCTATATTTATTTTGTATTTTGCAAATTTAGTGAGTTAGTTTATTCATTCTGATTTTTTTTTGTGGAGTCTGCAGGATTTTCTATATATACCATCATGTCATCTGCAAATAGTGACAATTTTACTACTTACCAATTTGGATGCATTTTATTTCTTTGCCTTGTCTTATTGTTGTGGCTAGGACCTCCATTACTAAACTGAATAAAGTAGTGAGCATGGGCATCCTGTCTTGTTTCTAATCTAAGTTGAAAAGCTTTTAGCTTTTCACCATTGAGTATGATGTTAGCTGTGTGTTTGTTATAGATGGCCTTTATTATGTTGAGTTATATCCCCTCTATACACACTTTCTTGAGAGTTTTTGTCATTAATGGGTGTTGAATTTTGTCAAATGCATTTTTTTATCATCTATTGAGATGATCATATGGTTTTTATCATTCCTTTGTTAAAGTGTTATACCATACACAGACACACACTAAATAAAATTAGGAAAACAATGTATGAACAAACAGAGAAGATTGACAAAGCAATATAAACCATAAAAAAAAAAAAACCCAAACAACAATATATATAGGGAAAACAACCTAAGTGGTTAAAAAATATATGGAAATGACCTAAGTATCTGCCTGAAAAAGAATTCAAAATAAAAGTCATAAGCATGCTGATGGAGCTACAGAGAAATATTCAAGAGCTAATGAATGAATTCAGGAGGGAGATGACTGAAAGGAAACAAACAATGGAGGGATTTAAAAGCAGATTAGGTGAGGTAGAGGAGACTGTAAATGGAATAGAAATTAGAGAGCAGGAATACAGAGAAGCTGAAGCAGAGAGAGAAAAAAGGATTTCTAGGAATGAAGGAATATTAAGAGAACAGTGTGACAAATCCAAAAGGAACAATATTCACATTATAGGGGTACCAGAATAAGGTGAAGACATAAAAAGAGATGGGAAATGTCTTTGAAGAAGCAACTGCTGAAAAATTCCCCAATCTGGGGAAGGAAATAGTCTTTCAGGCCACAGAGGTCCACAGATCTCCCAGCACAAAGGACCCAAGAAGGACAACACCAAGACATATAATAATTAAAAGGGCAAAAATCAAGGACAAGGACAGAGTATTAAAAGCTGCCAGAGAGAGAAAAAAGATCACCTACAAAGGAAAACCAATCAGGTGTCATCAGACTTCTCAGCAGGAACCTTACAGGCCATAAGAGAATGGCATGATATATTCAATGCAATGAAACAGAAGGTCTTAGAACCAAGAATATTCTACCTGGCAAGATTATCATTTAAATTTGAAGATGGGATTAAACAATTCCCAGATAAGCAAAACTTAAGGTAATTTACCTCTCACAAACCATCTCTACAGTGTATTTTAAAGGGACTGCCCTAGATGGAAGTACGCCTAAGACTAAATAGCTGTCACCAGAGAAAATAAAAGCACAAAAAAGGAAGTAGACCAACAAAATACCAACCAAATGCAAAATTAAATCAGCTAGTCAGTCAAGGCATAACCAAAGAGTAGAGAATATGACACCTAACATATAAAGAGTGGAGGAGGAAGAAAAAGAAGGGAGAGAAAAAGAATAATCAGACTCTGTTTATAATAGTGCAATAAGTGAATTAAGGAAGACTGCTAGATAGTAAGCAAGCTGCCCTTGGAACCTTTGGTAAGCATGAATCCAAAGCCTGCAATTGCAATAAGTACATATCTATTGATAATCACCCTAAATGTAAATGGACTGAATGCACCAATCAAAAGACATAGAGTCACTGAATGGATAAAAATGCAAGACCTGTCTATATGCTGCCTACAAGAGACTCACTTCAAACCCAAAGAGAAACAGAGACCAACAGTGAAGGGATGTAAAGAGATATTTCATGTAAACAATAGGGAGAGTACTTCTATAAGACAAAATAGAATTCAAAACAAAGAAAGTAACAAGAGACAAAGAAGGACATTACGTAATGATAATGATCAGTCCAACAAGAGGATACAACCATTATAAATATCTATGCACCAAACACAGGAGCACCTACATATGTAAAACAAATACTAACAAAATTAAAGGAGGAAATAGAATGCAATACATGCATTTTAGGAGACTTCAACACTCAATTCCCTCCAAAGGACAGATCAACCAGACAAAAAATAAGTAGAGAGACAGAGGCACTGAACAACATATTAGAACAGGTGGACCTAACAGACATCTGTAGAACACTCCACCCAAAAGCAGCAGGATAAAAAGTCTTCTCAAGTATACATTCAACATTTCCTGAATAGACCATGTATTAGGCCACAAAAAGAGCCTTGGTAAATTCAAAAATATTGAAATTATACCAACCAACTTCTCAGATCACAAAGGTATGGAACTAGAAATAAATTGTACAAAGAAAACAAAAAGGTCACAAACATATGGAGGCTTAACAACATGCTCCTAAATAATCAATAGATCAATGACCATATTAAAACATAGATCAAGCAATATATTGAAACAAATTAAAACAATAGTGCAACACCCCAACATCTGTGGGACGTAGCAAAGACAGTTCTAAGAAGAAAGTATATAGCAATCCAGGCCTATTTAAAGAAGGAAGAACAATACCAAATGAATAGTCTAATTTTACAATTATTGAAACTATAGAAAGAAGAACAAATGAGTTAGTAGATGGAGGGACATAATAAAGATCAGCGAAAGAATATATAAAATTGAGAAGAATAAAATAGAAAGAATTAATGAAAACAAGAGTTGGTTCTTTGAGAATATAAACAAAATAGATAACCACCTAGCCAGACTTATTAAAATAAAAAGAGAATGTACACACTTAAACAGAATCATAAATGAGAAAGAAAAATTAATACAGACACCACAGAAATAAAAAGAATTATTAGAGAATAGTATGAAAAATTATATGCTAGCAAACTGGAAACCTAGAAGAAATGGACAACTTTCTAGAAAAATACAACCTTCCAATACTGACCAAGGAAGAAACAGAAAATCTAAATAAACAGACCAATTACCAGCAATGAGATTGAATTGGGAATCAGAAAATTACCCAAAAACAAAACTTCCAGACCAAATGGATTCACTGCTGAATTTTATCAGACATTTAGAGAAGACATCATACCCATTCTCCTTAAAGTTTTCCAAAAAATAGTACAGGAGAGAATACTTCAAACTCATTCTATGAAGCCAGCATCACTCTAATACTAAAACCAGGCAAAGACACCACAAAAAAAGAAAACTACAGACCAATACCCCTGAAGAACATAGATGTAAAAATACTCTACAAAATATTATCAAACCGAATTCCAAAATAGGATTATACATCATGATCAAGTGGGTTCATTCATCCCAGGGATTCAAGAATGGTACAACATTCGAAAATCCAACAACACCATCCAATATACCAACAAAAAGAAGGATAAAAACCACATGATCATCTCCATAGATGATGAAAAAGCACTTGACAAAATTTAACACCCATTCATGATAAAAGCTCTCAACAAAATGGGTATAGAGGGCAAAGTACCCCTTAACACAATAAAGGCCATATATGACAGACCCACAGCCAACCTCATACTTAACAGTGAGAAGCTGAAAGCTTTTCCTTTAAGATCAGGAACAAGACAAGGATGCCTACTCTCCACACTTCCATTCAACATAGTACTGGAGGTCCTAGACAAGTCAATCAAACAACACAAAGAAATAAAAGGCATCCAGAATGCCAAAGAAGAAGTTTAACTTTCACTGTTTGCAGATGACATAATATTGTACATAAAAAACCCTAAAGAATCCACTCCAAAATTATTAGATCAAATACCTGAATTCATCAAAGTAGCACAATATAAAAACAAAGCACAGAAATCTGTTACATTCCTATAAACTAATGATGAAGTATCAGAAAGAGAAATCAGAAAAACAATTCCATTCACAATTGCATCAAAAAGAATAAAATACCTAGGAACAAACCTAACCAAGGAAGTGAAAGACATATGCCCTGAAAACTACAAGACACTCCTAAGAGAAATTAAAGAGGACACTAATAAATGGAAATACATCCCATGCTCTTGGCTAGGAAGAATTAATATTGTCAAAATGGCCATCCTGCCTTAAGCAATCTACAGATTCAATGCAATTCCTATCAAAATACCTATAGCATTCTTCAATGAACTAGAGTAAATAGTTCTAAAATTCATATGGAACCACAAAAGACCCTGAATAGCCAAAGCAATCCTGAGAAGGAAGAATAAAGCTGGGGGGATTATGCTCTGCAACTTCAAGCTCTACTACAAAACCACAGTAATCAAGAGAGTTTGGTACTGGCACAATGGAAAAGACTACAGAGCCCAGATACTAACCCAAGCATATATGATCAATTAATATATGATAAAGGAGCCATGGATATATAGTGGGGAAATGACAGCCTCTTCAATATCTGGTGTTGGCAAAACTGGACAGCTACATGCAAGAGAATGAAACTGGTTTATTGTTTAACCTCATACACAAAAGTAAACTCGAAATGAATTAAAGACTTGAATGTAAGTCATGAAACCATAAAACTCTTAGAAGACAACATAGGCATACACCTCCTGAATATAAGCATAAGCAACTTCTTCCTGAACCCATCTCCTCAAGAAATGGAAACAAAAGCAGAAATGAACTCATGGGACTACATCAAACTAAAAAGTTTTTGTACACAAAAGGCATCCTACAGTATGGGAGAATATATTCATAAATGATATATCCAATAAGGGGTTCACATCCAAAATACAGAACGAGCCTCATGTGTCAACAACCAAAAAGCAAATAGCCCGATTTAAAAATGGGCAGAGGATCTGAACAGACATTTCTCCAAAGAAGAAATTCAGATGGCCAACAGTCACATGAAAAGATGCTCCACATCACTAGTCATCAGAGAAATGCAAATTAAAACCACAATGAGATATCACCTCACACCAGTTAGAATAGCCAACATCCAAAAGATAAACAACAACAAATGCTTGCCAGGATGTGGAGAAAGGGGAACCCTCCCACACTGCTGGTGAGAATGTTAATTAGTTCAACCATTGTGGAAAGCAGTATGGAGGTTCCTAAAAAAAACTAAAAATAGAATTACTGTTTGACCCAGGAATTCCACTCCTAGGAATTTACCCTAAGAATACAGGATCACAGATTCAAAAGCACATATGCACCCCTATGTTTATTGCAGCACTATTTACAACAGCCAAGAAATGGAAGCAGCCTAAGTGTCCATCAGTAGATGAATGGATAAAGAAGAGGTGGTACATATACACAATGAAATATTATTCAGGTGTAAGAAGAAAAAAATCCTATCATTTGCAACAACATTGATGGAGCTAGAGGGTATTATGCTCAGTGAAGTAAGCCTGGTGGAGAAAGACAATTACCAAATGATTTCACTCATCTGTGGAGTAAAACAACAAAGCAAAAACTTAAGGAACCAAACAGCAGCATACTCACAGAACCCAAGAATGGACTAACAGTTACCAAAGGGAAAGGGACTTGGGAGGATGGGTGGGAAGGGAGGGATAAGGGGATTAAGGGGACATAATGTAAAGGGACACGGGGAAGGCAGTATAGCACAGAGTAGACAAGTAGTGATTTTATAGTATCTTTCTATGCTGATGGACAGTGACTGTAATAGGGTATGTGGTGGGGGCTTGATAATCGGGGGAATCTAGTAACCACAATTTTGCTCATGTGACTGTTTATCAGTAATACCTTAATAAAAAATACTGTGGTGTGTACTTAAAGTTTGATAAAAGATCAGATCTTAAGCATTCCAATCAACCACACACATGCAGAAAAGGATAACTATGTGATTTGATGGATACGTTAATGAACCTGATTTTGGTAAATATTTCACAGTGTGTACATATATCAAATCATCACATTTGTACCCATATATGCATATATATATATATTTTTATATATATATATATACACACACACATATATGTACAATTTTTTCAATTATACTCTGACAAGCTTGAAAAGAAAAGACAGTGGTTTTCAAACTCTATTTAACACAGAGTACTGAAAGTTATCTATAGGTGATTTCTAAATTTAAATGTAGAAGATTGAAAGTAAGTAAAATGATGGAAATTTATCATCCAAACAAATACTATCAAAAGAAAGTTGGTGTCACTATATTATTACCAAGCAAAATAGACACTAAGGCACATCAGAAGTTAAAAAAAGGAACTTTATAATGACAAAAAGTTCAACTACACAGAAAGATATTTTAAATGTGTAGCACCTACCAATAAGGCCACAAATACATACACATAGATTACAGTGGGAAAATCTAATATACTTCTTTGGTAATTGAAAGGGAAAAGGCAGGAAAAATAATCAAAAAGGGTATAAAAGTTTCAAAAGCATATATAACAAATGATCTAATTTATATAGAGAGAGGGCTTCCCCTAATAACATTTCATGAATCCATGAATCCATGAAATGTTCATGAAAATTGCACCACACTAGGTGCAATGCAAGTCTTGATCAGTATCACAAAAATTACAGTTAAACAAAATATATTCTCCAACCCCCAGTGTTACAAGAAATAATGAAAAAATAACAAAAAATCATGGGATGGTGTTACTAAATCTCTTTGTATGATTCATTGAAGAAATTACAGTAGAAATTATTATTTTTTTATTTTTATTATTTTTATTATTTTTTATTTTGGTATCATTAATCTGCAATTACATGAGCAACATTATGGTTACTACACTCCTCCCATCATCAAGTCCCCACCGCATACCCCATTACAGTCACTGTCCAGAAATTATTTTTTATAGTGAACAAGAACAAAACTTCTATACCAACTTTTGGCATAACACTTAACCATATTAACTGGGAGAAGGAGTAAAAATTAATGAAGAGAGCAGCATTTTTAAGAAGCCAGAATAGCTGTAATGGATTAATTAGTAAATAGAAAAGAATAACAGGAGTAGAAATAAATGAAAATATATATAATATATAAAGTATCAATAAAGTAATAATTTTTTGACAAGGTAAATAATATTGATAAAAATCTGGCAAAACTGATCAAGATAGAAAAAAATAAAGAAGGCATAAATAACCATGAGCAGGAATGAAAAAGGGGTATCAGTACAAAGCTTGCAAACACCAAAAAGATTCTACCAGAATATTTTAAAGAGCTATTTGCCAATATATTTTAAAATACTTACAAAATAGACAAATTTATAAAAGAAAATGTGACAATAAAACTGACTCAAGGAGATTTTAAAAACCTTTGGTTCAATAAGCTAAATATACTGTATTTAGCTTCAGTTTGCAGAATTGCGCTCACCAGCTACTTCAAAACATGCAAGGAAAAATAATATTGCTGTTAAAACTGAGAAGGCTAGTTAAAAAAATATAAGGGGTAAGGGAATTGAACATGCATTTCATGAAAAAGAAAATCCAAAAGATAAATAAACTTATTAAAAATTACGTAAACTGAAACTGAAAATTAAAACCATAAAAAACCATGAATAAAATAACATGACTGGCAAAAATATATATATATAATATCCCACTATTTGGTAAGAATGTGGAACATTTAGGAACCATTGATAAGAAGAACAATTGGAATTACAACAGAAAAGAGTTTAGCAACTGAGAGTGAAGTTGAAGATATGCATCGTTTATTACTCAGCAATTATATTCCTAGGAATCTATCCTAGAGAAATAATGCACATGTGAATCAGATTTTGTGGATGTTACTATTTATAGCCATATGATTTTTAATAGTCAAAATGGAAATAATTCCATGTACATCAACAGTTGAATAGTATATCCATGCAGTGGAATAATATACCAATGCCACAAAATGACATACAAAGAAAAAATAATAATCACATGAAGTAAAAAACCATGAGCATACATCAAATATTACATGATTATTTCATCCATATAAAAATTAAAAGCAGAGAAAGATGGCAGCATGAGAGGAGAGACAGAGGCTTCTTCCTAAAACTGGATACAATTAGAAAATACAGTTGGTACAACTAATCCTGAGAGAGCAACAGGGAAGAGATCAGCACCAGATTGCACACACCTGGAGAAAAGAGCAGACCTCACCAAATGGGGTAATGTACCAGAGCTTTGGCTCAGTGGGACCTGAGCCCTTCCCCCACACCAGCTCACTGGTGGGAAGAAGAGAAATGGAATAGGGAGGGAGTGGAAGACTTGGGACTGCTGAATACCTAGCTCCAGAGATCTGTCCTGGGAGCACAAACCTACATTTCATGGTGCTTTCATGATACTCACATGACTACCGGGTTGGAAAGTTAATACAGGCAGAGTTCCTGGGGAGACTGGGATTCTGGCTGCTTGTGGAAAGCAGGGATCCATATCTGGCTGCTCTGGGACAAAAGCTTATATCTGTGTGCTTGGCCCACTGGTTCAGGCAGTGGAGACAGGCACAGCAGCTGGGAAGTGGGGAACATCTCTTTCCTCCCCCTAGGCACCAATACCGCTCTCCTGCGACCCCTGACATTGCTTCAGGGGCTGAGCAGCTCCAGAATAGAGCTTCTAGACACTAGAGGGCACCATATACAAATATGAAATGCCAAAGAAACCTGGTCCAGAGTAAAATTATTAATACAACTCCTGAAAAAGATTTAAATGATATGGACCTCATGACTCTTCCTGAAAGGGAGTTCAAAATAAAAATCATCAACATGATAATGGAAGTACGGAAAGACATCCAAGAACTCAGGAATGAATTCAGGTCGGAGATCCAATTGTTGAAGAACACAATGGAGGGTATTAAAAGTAGGTAGGATAGAGTGGAGGAGACAATAAATGAAATAGAAAGTAGAGAAGAGGAATACAAAGAAGCTGAGGCACAGAGACAAAAAAGGATCTCTAAGAATGAAAGATTATTGAGAGAAGAACTGTGTGACCAATCCAAATGGAACAATATTCACATTATAGGGATACCAGAAGAAGAAGAAGAGAGAGAAAAGGGTAGGAAGTGCCTTTGAGGAGGTATTTACTGAAAACTTCGCCAGTCTGGGGACGGAGATAGTCTCTTAGGCCATGGAGATCCACAGATCTCCCAACAGAAGAGACCCAAGGAAGACAACACCAAGACACATAGTAATTAAAATGGAAAAGATCAAGGATAAGGACAGACTGTTAAAAGTACCTAGAGACAGAAATAAGATCACATACAAAGGAAAGCCTATCAGGCTAACATCAGACTTCTCAGCAGAAACCTTAGAGGCCAGAAGGGAGTGGCATGATATTTAATGCCATGAAGCAGAAGGACCTGCAACCAAGATTACTTTATCTGGCAAGATTATCATTTAAATTTGAAGGAGGGATTAAACAATTTCCAGATAAGCAAAAGCTGAGAGAATTTACCTCTAACAAACCATCTCTACAATCTATTTTGGACGAACTGCTATAGATGGAAGTGTTCCTAAGGTTGAATAGCTGTCACCAGAGGTAATAAAACCACAGTAAAGAAAGTATAACAACTAATTACTAAGCAAATGCAAAATTAAATGAACTATCCCCAAAGACAACCAAGGGATAGACAAAAAGTAGAGAATATGATACCTAATATATAAAGAATGGAGGAGGAAGAAAAAGGAGGAGAAACAGAAAAGAACCTTTAGATTGTTTTTGTAACAGCATACTAAGTGAGTTAAGTTAGACTCTTAGATAGTAAGGAAATTAACCTTGAACTTTTGGTAACCACGAATCTAAAGACTGCAATTGCAATAAGTACATACCTATCGATAATCACCCTAAATGTAAATGGACTGAATGCATCAATCAAAAGACATAAGGTCACTGAATGGATAAAATAACAAGACCCATCTATATGCTGCTTACAAGAGACTCACCTCAAAACCAAAGACATGCACAGACTAAAAGTCAAGGGATGGAAAAAGATATTTTATGCAAACAAAAGGGAAAAAAAAGCAGGTGTTGCAGTACTAGTATCAGACAAAATAGACTTCATAACAAAGAAAGTAACAAGAGATAAAGAAGGACTTTACATAACGATAAAGTTGTCAGTCCCCAACAAGATGATATAACCATTGTAAATATATATGTACCCAACACAGGAGCACCAGCATATGTGAAACAAATACGAACAGAACTAAAGGAGGAAATTGAATGCAATGCATTCATTTTAGGAGACTTCAACATACCATACACTCAAAGGACAGATCCACCAGACAGAAAACAAGTAAGGACACAGAGACACTGAACAACACACTAGAACAGATGGACCTATTAGACATCTATAGAACTCTACATCCAAAAGCAACAGAATACACATTCTTCTCAAGTGCACATGGAACATTATCCAGAATAGACCACATACTAGGCCACAGAAAGAGCCTCAGTAAATTCCAAAAGATTGAAATACTACCCACCAACTTCTCAGACCACAAAGGTATAAAACTAGAAATAAATTGTACAAAGAAAGCAAAAAGGCTCACAAACACATGGAGGCTTAACAACATGCTCTTAAATAATCATTGGATCAACGATCAAATTAAAATGGAGATCCAGCAATATATGGAAACAAATGACAACAACACAAAGCCCCAACTTCTGTGGGATGCAGCAAAAGCAGTCTTAAGAAGAAAGTATATAGCAATCCAGGCATATTTAAAGAAGGAAGAACAATCCCAAATGAATAGTGTAATGTCACAATTATTGAAATTGGAAAAAGAAGAACAAATGAAGCTTAAGGACAGCAGACGGAGGGACATAATTAAGCTCAGAGAAGCAATAAATAAAATTGAGAAGAATAAAACAATAGAAAAATCAATGAAACCAAGAGCTGGTTCTTCAAGAAAATAAACAAAATAGATAAGCCTCTAGCCAGACTTATGAAGAGAAAAACAGAGTCAACACACATCAACAGAATCAGAGACGAGAAAGGAAAAATCATGATGGACCCCACAGAAACACAAAGAATTATTAGTGAATACTATGATAACCTATATGCTAACAAGCTGGAAAACCTAGGAGAAATGGACAACTTCCTAGAAAAATACAACCTTCCAAGACTGACCAAAGGAAGAAACAGAAAATCTAAACAAACCAATTACCAGCGAAGAAATTGAAGTGGTAATCAAAAAAAAACTCAAGAATTAAACCCCCAGGCCAGATGGTTTTACCTGGAAATTTTCTCAGACCTACAGAGAAGATATAGTACCATTGTTCTTAAAGTTTTCCAAAAATTGGAAGAGGAGGGAATACTCCCAAATTCATTCTATCAAGCCAACATCACCATAACACCAAACCACGCAAAGACCTCACCAAAAATGAAAATTACAGACCAATATCCCTGATGAACGTTGATGCAAAAATAATCAACAACATATTAGCAAACCGAATTAAAAAATATATAAAAAGGATCATACACCATGACCAAGTGTGCTTCATCCCAGGGATGTACAACATTCGAAAATCCATCAACATCATCCACCACATCAACAAAAAGAAGGACAAAAACCACGTGATCCTCTCCATAGATGCTGAAAAAGCACTCGACAAAATTCAACATCCATTCATGATAAAAACTCTCAGCAAAATGGGTATAGAGGGCAAGTACCTCAACATAATAAAGGCCATATATGACAAACCCACAGCCATCATCATACTGAACAGCAAGAAACTGAAATCTTTTCCTCTGAGATTGGGAACAAGACAGGGATGCCCACTCTCCCCACTGTTATTCAGCATAGTACTGGAGGTCCTAGCCATGGCAGTTAGACAAAACAAATAAATACAAGGAATCCAAGTTGGTAAAGAAGAAGTTAAACTGTCACTATTTGCAGATGACATGATATTGTACATAAAAAACCCTTAAGACTCCACTCCAGAACTACTAGAACTGATATCAGAATACAGCAAAGTTGCAGGATACAAAATTAACACACAGAAATCTGTGGCTTTCCTATACACTAACAATGAACTAATAGAAAGAGAAATTAGGAAAACAATTCCATTCACAATAGCATCAAAAAGAATAAAATACTAAGAATAAACCTAACCAAGGAAGTGAAAGACCTATACCCTGAAAACTGTAAGACACTCTTAAGAGAAATTAAAGAGGACACTATCAAATGGAAACTCATCCCATGCTCTTGGCTAGGAAGAATTAATATCATCAAATGGCCATACTGCCCAAAGCAATATACAGATTCGATGCATTCCCTATCAAATTACCAACAGCATTCTTCAATGAACTGGAACAAAAAGTTCAAATATTAATATGGAAACACCAAAGACCCTGAATAACCTAAGCAATCCTGAGAAGGAAGAAAAAAGTGGGGGGATCTCATTCCCCAACTTCAAGATCTAGTACAAAGCCACAATAATCAAGACAGTTTGGTACTGGCACAAGAACAGAGCCACAGACCAGTGGAACAGAATAGAGACTCCAGACATTAAGCCAAACATATATGGTCAACTAATATGTGATAAGGGAGCCATGGATATACAATAGGGAAATGACAGTCTCTTCAACAGTTGGTGCTGGCAAAACTGGACAGCTACATATAAGAGAATGAAACTGGATCACTGTCTAACCCCATACACAAAAGTAAATCCTAAATGGATCAAAGACCTGAATGTAAGTCATGAAACCATAAAACTCTTAGAGAAAAGCATAGGCAAAAATCTCTTGGACATAAACATAAATGACTTCTTCATGAACATATCTCCCCGGGCAAGGGAAACAAAAGCAAAAGTGAACAAGTGAGAATATATTAAGCTGAAAAGCTACTGTACAGCAAAGGACACCATCAATAGAACAAAAAGGTATCCTACAGTTTGGGAGAATATATTCATAAATGACAGATCCAATAAAGGGTTGAAATCCAAAATATATAAAGAGCTCATGCACCTCAACAAACAAATAGCAAATAATCCAATTAAAAAATGGGCAGAGTTGCTGAACAGACAGTTCTCCAAAGAAGAAATTCAGATGGCCAACAGACACATGAAAAGATGCTCCACATCGCTTGTCATCAGAGAAATGCAAATTAAAACCACAATGAGATATCACCTCACACCATTAAGGATCGCCATCATCAAAAAGACAAACAACAAGAAATGTTGGCGAGGTTGTGGAGAAAGGGGAACCCTCCTATAGTGCTGGTGGGAATGTAAATTAGTTCAACCACTGTGGAAAGCAGTATGGAGGTTCCTCAAAATGCTCAAAATAGACATAACATTTGACCCAGGATTCCACTTCTAAGAATTTACCCTAAGAATGCAGCACTCCAGTTTGAAAAAGACAGATGCACCCCTGTGTTTATCGCAGCACTATTTACAATAGCCAAGAAATGGAAGCAACCTAAGTGTCCATCGGTAGATGAATGGATAAAGATGTGGTACATACACACAATGGAATATTATTCAGCCATAAGAAGAAGAGAAATCCTACCATTTGCAACAACATGGATGGAGCTAGAGGGTATTATGCTCAGTGAAATAAACCAGGCAGAGAAAGACAAGTACCAAATGTTTTCACTCATATGTGGAGTATAAGAACAAAGAAAAACTGAAGGAACAGAACAGCAGCAGTTTCACAGAACCCAAGAATGGACTAACAGTTACCAAAGGGAAAGGGACTGGGGAGGATGGGTGGGAAGGGAGGGATAAGGGCGGGGAAAAATAAAGGGGCCTTATGATTAGCATGTATAATGTTGGGGTGGGCAGAGGGAGGGCTGTGCAATACAGAGAAGACAAGTAGTGATTCTACAGCATCTTACTACACTGATGGACAGTGACTGTAATAGGGTTTGTTGGGGGTACTTGGTGATGGGGGGAGTCTAGTAAACACAATGTTCTTCATATAATTGTAGATTAATGATAACAAAATGAATAAAAAAATTAAGAACACAGCTATATATTAGGGGTATGTACATAGGCAATGAAATTGTGAAAGAAAAGCCAAAGTGTAATTAACAAATACTAAGAAAATGTTTTCTTCTAGTGGAAAGTTAGAGATATTTAGAAGAAACTCACAGGGAGTTTTCTGGGATCCTGGGAATGTTCTACTTCCTGACATGGATAATTATAATCATTTGTAATACAGTACATTCATATCTTATTCATTCATATATTTTACAATAAAGATATTAAAGATTTTATATAGAATCTCCATGTAAAATGTGATCCTTATTTTGCAATAAATTAAATAACTAATGAAATATCAAAAGAACAAAGGAAATGAGTAAAAAATGCATGCCTATAGATTATAATTGCTAATATTTTTGATACTGCCTACAGCTTAATTTAGATATAACTACTGTTAATAAGATTATTACATTAGTAGACCCCAACACATTACTTTTAAAAATGGCAAATTCAAAGATACTGATTACCAAACATATTTATTGATTTACTTACACTATTAAACTCCTTTCTTGTTTTTACAATGGCTTAATTCTATTTTAGTAGTTCTTTTTAAAAAGCAAAGGGGAAATAATTGGTTGAATCCCAGCATGAAACATCATTTAAAAAAATTTTTACCATATTACACAGAAGTGCTATATGAAAATACATTTTCATGTAATTAATGATACTTGATAGTGCTTTCATATGTGTTAATTCTTTGAAGTTCTTTCAAATTTTTAGCGTATTTATGTTAGGGAACTTTGTAATAATTCCACATTTGTTTTGATTGAAAATTATTAAATTTAAGTAAATATACTTTTACTCCACAAGATGGTGCTAATACCCTATTATAAAAAACACACACTGTACACCCCATCTCAAACACCCCCCCACAAAAGCCCTTGTTTTTGTGTTTTTTTAAATGTAATGTTCATGTTTTTAGAAATTTTTTGTTTATAATTATAATATTATAACTATAATTAGGGTAATATACATTTTTTTTTACTTTAGAAATTCACATCACTTCATGGCAGTTAAGTTATTGTAAAAATAAGTTAAATTTGAAATATAAATGTCAATGTTGTCGGTATAGAATTATTTTTCACAAGTACATTAACATTTTGATAAACTTAGTTCCTGTCTTGTTTTTAAGCTACTGCCCAGGAAAGTGATAACAGTTTTCAAAAAATATTTACATCATTTTTGTTAAAGTTATCAATCCATCAAAAGACTAATCCATCCCCAAAATATTCACAGCAATCTATCCACAAAAAAATTCAGCCCATTCACTAGTCAGAGGTAAATGCTTTTACTTTTAGTAGTTGTTTTATTTCCAGATAATATATTTATACCTCTAATTCTTGATTTTTCAAATTTAGTTAATTGCTTTTAACAACCAGATATGAAAGACAAGGATATGTCTTTTTCACATAATCTTTCTACCAGCTTCTCACAGCATATACTCTGTGTATATATATGCTTACTATATATCTAGAGTTTCATTGTTTACACTCTTTACCTCAAATAATACTTAAAATTTTTATGCTTTTTCTATGAACTTTAAATGGCATCTCTTGAGTCTGTAAGAAAAGGATATTATCACCTTTATTCCGTTTTTCCATCTTCCCACTGCTATCTCCAAAATCTTAGTTCTGATCATTATTTGTCACCTTGACTATGAAACAGCCTAACTAGCTTCCAAATCTCCACTTCCCAATTTTCCACAGAACTACAAGGAATTTTTGCAAAATTTGTCACGTCACTCCTGTGATTAAAATTCTTCTATGACTTTTCCTCTTATATGACATTTCAAACCTCAGACCTTGGCTCTGAAACTCCTTGTCTGGCTATTGTCATTCTCTGATCTCATCTTGTCACCTCTACCATTTATTCACTGTGCCAAAGCCACTGTGGTTTGTTTGCTTACATTTTGTTGATCATCTTAATTTCTTTTCCCCTTAAGTCTTTTGCACATGTTTTCTCCTCATAAAACACTTTAACACAGACTTTTGAGGCTGGCTTTGCTTCATCTTTCAGATTCTACTGAAATCTTATTTATTCAAAGTGATCTACTTATCTCAGTCTCCAAAACCAGCCTGGCTAAAGTCTACATACCACACCACTTCACTTCTGTTATTTTCCCTAAGTCCCTACTTGACTTCCTTCACAATGGAGTTCACAATTCATAGCCCAACTAGTCAAACTGTTCGTCTGTACGTAAAACAACCAAATTTACTTGAATTAAATTGTCAGTTCTTGAAGAAACAAGGCAGGAACTTATTAAACAGGTAGCATAAAAACATTTTCAAAAGTATGGAAATATTTTTGAGGTAGAATTTACCTTAAACTTTTAAAATTATTTTTGAATAACCATCTCATTTCTCAAGTTCTAAGTTAATGTGTTAGCTGAGGCTTCTTATGTCAAATATTTACTTGGGTTTAAATAATGTGTTCATCTTATGTGTTTACATAGTCATTTAAATGCAAATTTTTTTATAAGACACTAGTTGGATGAACTTTTCATTCACTTGTTCTTTAAATTTTCCAATTTAAAGTTATTCAGTCCCTAAATTAAGGAGTACAAGTGGATTTGGGTTTTGGACAGGAGTAAGATTCATTTTTCTTTGACTTGAGGGACAGTGTTATAATAGTTTGGTCAAAGATAAAGACAAATGTACTTGATATTTAGTAATGATCACTTACTTAATTTTTCCATTTTCATATTTTAAGGGAATATTATTGACTTACAAACACAGAACAAGTAACTTGTTTTTAATGTCAAAATAGCTATAAACTCACCTTTAAAAAGTGTTCTTAATCACATGAACTAACTCATAAAACTATGTATTCGAGAAAACCTTAACCAAGGTTGCATTAGATTGCTTTGTGGACTACTAGTGGTCTCTTTGTTCAGTTGCTCTATTTTTTGTAAAATAATTTTGGGAGAAAAGAACAGGAGACTGCTTTTTAAATAGTCTAATTTTAAACTAAGTAGATATTAGAAAATATATTTTAAGGTAAAACTAAAAATCAACAGAAAAAATGAAGCAAGCGGACAAAACAGATATAACAAAAATAGGCATTTTATGTTAAATTTCTTTCATATCTTCTTATTGGTATATGTATATATTACATAGATATGACATGATCCAATTAGCTTTCAAAATAACAGATATTTAGATTTTTTACAAATAACATTAGAATAATCAAAGGTAATTTGGAAAGTAATATATATATCCATGTAAAGGATATATCAGTAGCAATAAAGTTTTTAAAAAATAAGCTCTAGAAAAAACAGATTTATGTTGTATTTAATAAGCACTGAGGAAATAAAATTATATTTTTAAGATTTGAAAAGATGATTATACAATTTCTTTTTAAAAAATTCACAGTGAAAAAGAGCATGAAGATAATTCCAGGGTGATATAAAGCAAATGGGAGAATAAGTGATAGCTCTAAGAAACTGGGCAGAATCATATATATATATATATATATATATATATATATATATATATAATATAATAATTAGGGTCGAAACAAGTTACTATCAGGATACTTGCTGAAATATTCCACTGAGATAAAGTTTCTTGAAATGTGTAGTGTTTGTATAATTAACACTTAATGCCAATTATTGTTCAAGTTAAAAATATTATCTTCTTAAAATAAGTTGTTAGTATGTGTGGAATAATTTTCATAAGCCTTCACTGTTTGCCGTAGAAAGGAGCCAAGTCACATGGTAACATGAGTATGAGAACCCTGAAAATTCTGTAGCAGGAATAATTTAGCATCTGAATAATTATCCTGACAATTTTTGGGCTAAGTATTAAAAGATAAAGGAAAGAAAAACAATACACAGTATACTCAATTTGATTTGGAGTACTTGTAGAAGTTTGACTGATAGAAGAGTTAAAAAAGACAATTTCAGTTCTCCAGTTTTATAGAACTACTGTTAGTTCTTTGTATAAACACTTGATGTATCCTCAGTCTTGACTCATCTGGTTAATGCCTAGTTAACTTCCAAAACCCACCCTAGATGTCATTGCAACCCTGACATATATCTCTTTCTTAATTATACCTTTTAAAATCCAAGTCCTCAATAGAAGTGGGATAGGTCCCACTCCATCCTCTTATTCCAATTTGGGTTTCTTGCCTTCCCTAAGTGATCCTAGAGTCTCTTTTGTTCAATTCTATCATAATACTCAGTACAATAAAATACAATATGCTAATAAAATACAATAATCATTCCTTTTGTTTTCCCCACTAAGAGACCTTTTGAAAAATGCTAGTCACAGCACCTGGCACTTAATGGTCAAAAAAAATTATTGAATGAAGAAATGAAAGAATAAATGAATGAATATGGAACTATCTTGGAGCCTTTTCCATTTTATCTTTAGATTATGGATAACCTGTGAAAGGACATCGTAAACAGTAGCAAATGTATAAGATAAGAGAAGACAGAGGGGGAACTGTTTAGTGCACTTAATTCTCTGTTGCATGAACCTAAACTCTAACATCTGTAATTCCACTGTTCATCGTGTCTATATGTCTTAAGCTTGAATTTATGTTATACTTTTTGAAATCAAGAGCCATTTTAATTTAGCTCAAAAAACTTGGGATCTTCTGAAGGAATATTTCTATAATCATTTTTCTATCTATTACATTTTCTAGTTAACAAGGTTTATGAGAAACCTGGCCCTCTGTTACAATGTCAAAGCAAAAAAAAAAAATAACCTGTCAAATCTATATTTTTCCTTTATTTTATTATTTTTGCGATTTTTTCTGTTTCATTACCTCATTTTCTCTGAGCTGTTTTTATAATGTTTCCTTATAATTTTAACTTAAAATGTAATACTGTTTAATTCCAGTTACATCCTTTTCTTTTCACGCACTATGCTCTGAAACCAGTTAAAGTCGTTAAGAAATGGGTGCACTCTAAAAATTTAGTTAAATGGACACTGGATAGATTTGTTGGCAGGATCTTACAGTCACAGTGGTGGATGTGTGTATAGTGAGGAGGAGACACAGCTGGGAGGAAGGAAAAGTGGTAAAGGCTGAAGTAAAATCAGGAATTGAGCTTTGAAATAAAAGTGAATTGATTTAGACGTTGGCTCAAGCCCTAGCAATCAAAGGCCAAAAAATGGAGAATCTTCACTAACCTCTGAGTCAACTTATGTTTGGAAACTTGTATCGAGCTAAGAATAAATTTAGCAAAACTTAAATAATTCATTTCTGGTTTAATATTATATGCAGATAAAAGAGTAGCCTGTGGATTCCCAGGAAATGCCTGACGTGCAGTTAGTAAGGCCTGCCTGGGTGCCCCTCTTCTTCTTGTGACATTCCTGGGAGCATTTGTTCTGCCCCTTCCTCAAGGTGCACAGGACAGCAGTCTGTCAGTCAGATCTGTCACAGCTGCAAATACCTCAGCCTCCAGAATGTCTTAGTCCTCTTCTTATCCTTTTCCTCACCCATTTCTGCATTTCCCCACTGCAATTGTTGCAGAAAATTTATCAATTCACAGTAATATGTGATGAATAATACTAAATTTAACTATCCCAAAGTATTTATTAAGAGTATTCATCATTTCACATAATTTTGGATTGGTTGAATGTATGGTACTATCAATGTGTAAGACATTTTAGGAGAGAATATTGAATACAACTTGCGTTTTTCACCTTTAAATCATGCCATATAGATAAATACCCATACTACTATCTTTGAAAATCTGGAGTTTTGCGGGGAGATGCGGGGAGTTCTTATTTATCACACTGGAATTAAAACACAATTTAGGATTACAAATCACTACCATGATTTTCTGGATTAGATAACTATGCATATCAAAATATTCATATATCTTTATGACATTTTTTAATTAATTTATAATTTATTGTGATTTTCATAATATCAATTTTTCTTCCATGTTAAGGTTAACCCAAATTTGAAATCATCTGATACTTGCAACAATATTCTCTTTCTGATGGACTAGATGCTCTTTTTTTTTTTATCTGTAATATATTTTAGGTCCTAAAAGAACTTTTTTGCCCTTTAAATCTCCAGAATTAGAAAACATATATCTTTCCAAACAACATAGTCACACTGGACATGTCTCAGTAGGCATTCACTTTAATCAGCCTAGAATTCCTGGCTGTGGCTACTTTAAAAAAGTGTACACTTTTTAGACCCTAAATCTAAAATATCTGCTTGAAAAGCTTGGTCATAATATGTTCCAGAAAATAGAAACTATGTGATAATAACTGATGAACTGTTATTCTAAATTTGTCTTGTAAATTTGACCATGTTCTTAGCAACCTGTGGTGATTCTCCCATGCATGACCTTTTACAAAAAGGAAGGAACAATGCTCTTATACAGTTAGGAATGTGAATGCAGAGAAACTATTCAATTGAAAAGGTACTACTTGCTCTTTAATATTTAAAAAGTGGAGAGAAAAAAACAAAGATGAGCTAATAAATTCTTCCTGTTGGTTATTATTTCTCTTTTTTTAGGAGCAAATAATATTTTTTGAGGAATGTTCACTCTTAACAGGGCAGAGGCAACTTATGAAATGCTAAAATGTTGTCTGGTTGAGTAGAGCAGATTGTGATTCTGCTTTACATTTTTGTTTTGTGTATTCAAACTGCCTTCCCATTTCCTCAATTAGTATTTCTCAATATCTCAATTTAGTCTTCCATATTTATTTCTACCTGGGAAATAAAAACAGGCAAATGTTGAAGTATATATGGATATTTAAATGATCAAGGCCGCTCTGTTGAGTAAAATTTGTTATATAGTAGATTGATAGACTTGATTGACATTTCAAACTAATTTACTTTTAGAATTGTTTGGGAAACAAGGAATAAAATAGCAGTTCTAAATCTACTGAAAATACATGTAATTTTTCTCTGCTAGCTTTTACATTATGTGAAAATCATGAGACTAACAAGTGTAGCTTTAAATGCTAACGTTGGACTTTATCTGTTAGGAAGTAGCCAGATTTACAGTCATTCTCCCTGTGACATATATAGTTCTAATGCTCAACTGCCAAAAGAAACTGATAATCTCATTTAACATACACTAACAAAATATAAAATACAAGTGAAATGAGTCAGCAGGAATCAATTATGTAAGCAAGAAATTTGAATCACTATTGTTTAATTTTGATAACATACTTTCTAGCATCAAATTTTAATATTTCAAATTCCATTTTCTAATCACTTAAAGTTTAATTGAACTTGTTATGATTCTTGAGTTTTAAACATGAGCTAGAAAAGTCTTCCTTATGTGACAAATGATATCTACATAAAAACACTGAAAGCATTATCTAAATAGTGAAACAAAATATTTCCATTAAAGAAAAGACAATTATGTTTGCTATGATTGGTAACATTAACATTGTTTCAGAACTCTTTGCAGTAAAATGATATTTTACTTTTGAATATGAATTATAGTATTTATATGTGCACAGAAATGATTTTATGCCTAGTTTAAAAAGTGGCTAGATATAAGGTTTACAAGCTAAAAATTAAGCAACAGCATATGAAAATTTATAACAGAAGTAAGGTTGTATCTTTCAAAAAAGTATTAAACATATTTAAAGAAACAAAGAACTACTGCAGGATATAACTGAAAAAGTTATCTGCCTTTATACTCTAGATTGAAAGACCCTCAAGGACAGAGCTTTTGTATTATTTGCTAATATTTCTCAGTGTTTAGAGTCTGACATGAAATAAACTATCAATTAAAGTTTGTTGACTTAGAAAAAGTTTTAGAAATTTGTGAATGATATGTAATTCATTTGGTTTAAAAATGTCAATAAAATATCTGCCATAAATTAGTTACCTATCATGATCTAGGAAACCAAGTTTCCCCAAGAAAAAAATTTTTAATCTACCAACAAATAGTAATAGAATTAAACTTAATTATGAATTCAGAAAGTTTCACTGATATCAGAAAAAAAACCTCCTACAGATTCACTACTCTTAAAAACTGCTTTTCTAGAAGGTATTTTATATACAACCACAAAAAAAAAACGATTGAACAATTTAGATATTACAGATTACATATTCAGTTTTTTTCAAATTTATGTAGTATTTTCATTCTAATGATACAAATAATGTTTCTATACAAGACTTTTAAGGCGATGACATCAGCTGTAATTGATAAATGAATTTTTGATTAAGAAGAGTTAATATCTATACCTGAAATCAACCCAAGCATTGTATTATTTGAAGGTTCTTATTTAATTTATGGTGTGGTTTTATATACGTTCATATACTTGTTTAGTGCTTTCAGGTAAAGCATTTTGGTAAAAATTTTATGCAAAATAGTGAACTGCATTTTATGGTAATTACAAGGAAAATGATAATCACATTAAAATTTTCAAAAATGTTAAAACAGCTGAACTTTTACATTAAATAAAATGATGAATAACCAGATTTAATAAGGTACTTATATTTTTAAATTTAACAATGTCAAAAGCCACTCACACATTAAGCTAAGAGCAGTAATTAAATTCACATTTTCTAGACCAAATTTTTATTAACATTGTGAAAATCCCATTAGAAAATGTTTATAATGTAGAAAAAATCTTCTTTGTTTACTCTTACCTTGTGCTACACAAACAGTCCATAACATAATCCACACAATCTTCATTTGAAATCTCATTTTGGGATCTTTTAGGAGTACATTTAATAGCTGATGCTGCTCACACTGTAAGATTTTCTTCTGATAAAAATTGTGAGTAGAGTCAGAAAGCACTTGTTCCAAAAGGAAGTTGAAACACAGCCTAGGAAATAAAGAGATTACTAAATGCCCCACCCACTGGAAACTTTTGCAAAGTAGAAGAAAAAAAATCAATCATAAGCCCCAGGAGTACCAGTTTAAACCTGATTCTTACTCCCACTGAATGTTAAAGCTGTGGCCTGCTTTTGATTTGTTGTTATAAATCCAGACATGTCCTCCACTGGAACAAATTCAGGTTCTTGGAATGCAGTTTTTGCAAAACAGTAACTGGTGATTTCCTCTGGATATCATAAGCCCTCCAATTATTCAAACCTCATTCACATCTATAATCTGTTAACCTCAGAAGAAAAAATAATAGACACTCAGAAAAAATTATTTACAGAATTTGAGGTTAGGCAATGTTTTCACAATCAAGGCCCAGATAATGTAAACAAACGTTGCCAAGAATACAGTGCTGGCTGATTTGCGGGGCCTGCTTTCCCTGTAATTCATGAAATTAGTCTTCTAATGATGTGTTATGTATGTGAATCAACAGGCTTATTCTCACTAGGCATAAATGAGCTTAATAATTCAAAAATCAAGAAATAAAAATGCTTAGTTTTTAAAAAATTTGCATATTGAAATTGTATTGAAATACAATATGCAGAGAGAAATAAGCAAAAGGTTTGCTGAATATTGAGGTTAAGACAATCATGAAACCAGCACCAAGGTCAAGAAACTGACAGTATTATGTCTCAGAAAGCCCCAGTTCTCTCTTTCAGTCAACCCCCTAACCCCTGTTCACAAAGGATAATCACTATCCTGATGTCTAAGAACAAGGAATAATAGAGTTGCCTGTTTGTACTTTATATAAATTGAGTAAGATACTTACTCTTCTGTGTTTACAGACTTTCGTTAAAAATTATGTTTATCATGGGAAGATGGCGGCATGAGTAGTTCAGAGGAAATCTCCTCCCCAAAACATATATATTCATGAAAATACAATAAATACAACTATTCCTAAAGGAGACACCAGTGGATGCAGTACAACAGCCAGGATACATCTACATCTGTGAGAACTCAACATCATATGAAGGGGCTAAGATACAAGCCACGGCCAGGCAGGACCTGAATGCTCCCCCACCCCAAAACCCGATGGGAAGAAAGGAATCAGAACAGGGAGGGAGTGAAAGCCCAGTAATGTTAAACAACCAGCTCTAGAAATCCGCACCTGGATCGCAGACACAAGGTGCACTGGGAGTTGGATATTAGAGAAATGGAAAAGCAAAACCTGTGGGCAGGTCCCCCCAACTGGCGCCCCTAAGACAAAAGAAAAGCGAGTGCTTTCTGCAAGTCTTAAAGATACAGGGACCCCATAGCTGGATGAAGTTGTCCCAGCACACATAGCTAGCAGCTGGGAATCCCAGGGAAACTTAGGCGCCCTAAACCCCAGGGAGGCAGTGCAGCTCTGAAGCCCCTCACAGCAGTAAGCAGCCTGCCAGTCGTTCCTCCAACTGATGCAGACCCCGACACACTGGCCCAGTAACGGGAGAGTGGCAGTGCGAGCCAGGGATGGCAGGGCCAGAAGGGACCGGGAGCAGATCCGTGTGCCAGCAGCCCCAGACAGGACCAGGAGAGGCTTGTGCGAGCCTGCAGTGGCACGACCGAACAGCCTGGGTGTGGCTCACATGTACCAGTGGCAGTGAAGCCAGAGGAGCCAGGTACAGCCCCGCATACACTTGCAGCAGAGCCAGAGGGAGCAGGCATGTTCCCAGCAGCTGACTGGAATCCCAGCCCAAAGCACAGCAACCTGGGCCAGATGCAAAGGCAGCTGCTGGTACACAGCTGCCCGGCAGGGGAGCTGCTAGTATGGAGGAGTGCACCTGGCGTGCCTCCACTCCTTGCAGGGCTCCGTGCTGCTCTGATGGAGACCCCGCCCACAGCAGCTTAGGGAACTAACCCGGTGGCTGCTCCAGGAGTGTGGGTAACGGTCAAAGGCAGCGGAGAAGGGAAAGGCATTAAGCAAGCAGGAAAGGACTTTCTTCTCCCAGCTGACACACACGCAACTTGCCTACAGCCACCTCTATCACCATGAAAAGGCAAAAAAATTTAGTCCAGTCCAAGATGGTACAAACAACACCTGAGAAACGATATGCAGAGGCAAACCTAAACAATCTCCCTGAAAAAGAATTCAAAATAAAAATCATAAACATGCTGACAGAGCTGCAGAGAAATATGCAAGAGTTAAGGGATGAAGTCCAGAGAGAGATTACAGACATCTGGAGGGAGATTACAGAAGTGAAACAAACTCTGGAAGGATTTATAAGCAGAATGGATAACATTCAAGAGGCCATTGATGGAATAGAAACCAGAGAACAGGAATGCATACAAGCTGATGCAGAGAGAGATAAAAGGATCTCCAGGAATGAAACAATATTAAGAGAACTGTGTGACCAATCCAAAAGGAACAATATCCGCATTATAGGGGTACCAGAGGAAGAAGAGAGAGAAAAAGGGATAGAAAGTGTCTTTGAAGAAATAATTGCTAAGAACTTCCCCAAACAGAGGGAGGAAATAGTTGTTCCGATTACAGAAGCACACAGAACTCCTGAGAGACGGGACCCAAAAAGGACAACAAAAAGACACATAATAATTAAAATGGCAAAGATCAAAGACAAGGACAGAGTATTAAAGGCAGCCAGAGAGAGAAGAAAGGTCACCTACAAAGGAAAACCCATCAGGCTATCATTAGACTTCTCAACAGAAACCTTACAGGCCAGAAGAGAATGGCATGATATATGTAATGCAATGAAACAGAAGGGCCTTGAAACAAGGATACTGTATCCATCATGAATATCATTTAAATATGAAGGAGGGATTAAACAATTCCCAGACAAGCAAAAGTTGAGGGAATTTGCCTCCCACAAACCACCTCTTCAGGGCATCTTACAGGGACTGCTCTAGATGGGAGCACTCCTAAAAAGAGCACAGAAAGAAACACCCAACATATGAAGAATGGAGGAGGAGGAAAAAGAAGAGAAAGAAATAATCATCAGACTGTGTTTATAACAGCTCAATAAACAAGCTAAGTCAGACAGTAAGGTAGTAAACAAGCTAACCTTGAACCTTTGGTAACCACAAATCTAAAGCCTGCAATGGCAATAAGTACATATGTTTCAATAATCACCCTAATGTAAATGGACTGAATGCACCAATCAAAAGACACAGAGTAATAGAATGCATAAAAAAGCAAGACCCATCTATATGCTGCTTACAAGAGACTCACCTCAAACCCAAAGACATACACAGATTAAAAGTTAAAGGATGGAGAAAGATATTTCATGCAAACAACAGAGAGAAAAAAGCAGGTGTTGCAATACTAGTATCATACAAAATAGACTACAAAATAGAAAGTAACAAGAGATAAAGAAGGACATAACATAATGATAACGGGCTCAGTCCAACAAGAGGGTATAACAATTATAAACATAAATGCACACAATACAGGAGCAGCAATACATGTGAAACAAATACTAACAGAAATAAAGGAGGAAATTCAATGCAATGCATTCATTTTAGGAGACTTTAACACACCACTCACTCCAAAGGACAGATCCACCAGACAGAAAATAAGTAAGGACACAGAGGCACTGAACAACACACTAGAACAGATGGACCTAATAGACATCTATAGAACTCTACATCCAAAAGCAACAGGATACACATTCTTCTCAAGTGCACATGGAACATTATCCAGAATAGACCACATACTAGGCCACAGAAAGAGCCTCAGTAAATTCCAAAAGATTGAAATACTACCCACCAACTTTTCAGACCACAAAGGTATAAAACTAGAAATAAATTGTACAAAGAAAGCAAAAAGGCTCACAAACACATGGAGGCTTAACAACATGCTCTTAAATAATCATTGGATCAACAACCAAATTAAAATGGAGATCCAGCAATATATGGAAACAAATGACAACAACACAAAGCCCCAACTTCTGTGGGATGCAGCAAAAGCAGTCTTAAGAGGAAAATAAATAGCAATCCAGGCATATTTAAAGAAGGAAGAACAATCCCAAATGAATAGTCTAATGTCACAATTATTGAAATTGGAAAAAGAAGAACAAATGAGGCTTAAGGACAGCAGACGGAGGGACATAATTAAGATCAGAGAAGCAATAAATAAAATTGAGAAGAATAAAACAATAGAAAAATCAATGAAACCAAGAGCTGGTTCTTCAAGAAAATAAACAAAATAGATAAGCCTCTAGCCAGACTTATGAAGAGAAAAACAGAGTCAACACACATCAACAGAATCAGAAACGAGAAAGGAAAAATCATGACGGACCCCACAGAAACACAAAGAATTATTAGTGAATACTATGATAACCTATAGGCTAACAAGCTGGAAAACCTAGGAGAAATGGACAACTTCCTAGAAAAATACAACCTTCCAAGACTGATGCAGAAAGAAACAGAAAATCTAAACAGACCAATTACCAGCAACGAAATAGAATCGGTAATCAAAAAACTACCCAAGAATAAAACCCCCGGGCCAGATGAATTTACCTCAGAATTTTATCAGACATACAGAGAAGACATAATACCCATTCTCCTTAAAGTTTTTCAAAAAATAAAAGTGGAGGGAATACTCTCCAACTCATTCTATGAAGCCAGCATCACCCTAATACCAAAACCAGGCAAAAACCCCACCAAAAAAGAAAACTACAGACCAATATCCCTGATGAAAGTAGATGCAAAAAACTCAACAAAATACTACCAAACCGAATTCAAAAATACATCAAGAGGATCATACACCATGACCAAGTGGGATTCATCCCAGAGATGCAAGGATAGTACAACATTCGAAAATCCATCAACATCATCCACCACATCAACAAAAAGAAGGACAAAAACCACATGATCATCTCCATAGATGCTGAAAAAGCATTCGACAAAATTCAACATCTGTTCATGATAAAAACTGTCAACAAAATGGACATAGAAGGCAGGTACCTCAACATAATAAAGGCCATAAATGATAAACCCACAGCTAGCATCATACTGAACAGTGAGAGGCTGAAAGCTTTTCCTCTGAGATGGGAAACAAGACAGGGATGTCCACTCTCCCCACTGTTATTCAACATAGTACTGGAGGTCCTAGCCATAGCAATCAGACAAAACAATGAAATACAAGTAATCCAGATTGGTAAAGAAGAAGTCAAACTGTCACTATTTGCAGATGACATGATATTGTACATAAAAAACCCTAAAGACTCCACTCCAAAACTACTAGATCTAATATTGGAATTCAGCAAAGTTGCTTGATACAAAATTAACACACAGAAATCTGTAGCTTTCCTATATACTAACAATGAACTAGTAGAAAGAGAAATTAGGAAAACAATTCATTCACAATAGCATCAAAAAGAATAAAATAGCAAGGAATAAACCTACAAGGAAGTGAAAGACCTATACCCTGAAAACTACAAAACACTCTTAAGAGAAACTAAAGAGGTCACTAACAAATGGAAACTCATCCCATCCTCCTGACTAGGAAGAATTAATATAGTCAAAATGGCCATCCTTCCCAAAGCAATATACAGATTTGATGCAATACCTATCAAATTACCAACAGCATTCTTCAATAAACCGGAACAAATGGTTCTAAAATTCATATGGAACTGCCAAAGACCCCGAATAGCCAAAGCAATCCTGAGAAGAATAAAGTGGGGGCAGATCTCGCTCCCCAACTTGAAGCTCTACTACAAAGCCACAGTAATCAAGACAATATGATTATGGCACAAGAAAAGAGCCACAGACCAGTGGAACAGAATAGAGACTCCAGACATTAACCCAAACATATATGGCCAATTAATATACAATAAAGGAGCCATGGACATGCAATGGGGAAAGGACAGTCTCTTCAACAGATGGTGCTGGCAAAACTGGACAGCTACACGTAAGAGAATGAAACTGGATCACTGTCTAACCCCATACACAAAATAAATTCAAAATGGGTCAAAGACTTGAATGTAAGTCATGAAACCATAAAACTCTTAGAAAAACATAGGCAAAAATCTCATGGACATAAAGATGAGTGACTTCTTCATGAACATATCTCCCTGGGCAAGGGAAACAAAGGCAAAAATGAACAAGTGGGACTATATAAAGCTAAAAAGCTTCTGTACAGCAAAGGACACCATCAATAGAACAAAAGGTATCCTACAGTATGGGAGAATATATTCATAAATGACAGATCTGATAAAGGATTGACATCCAAAATATATAAAGAGCTCATGAACCTCAACAAATAAAAAGCAAATAATCCAATTAAAAAATGGGTGAAGGAGCTGAATAGACAGTTCTCTAAAGAAGAAATCCAGATGGCCAACAGGCACATAAATAGATGCTAATCATCAGAGAAATGCAAATTAAAACCACAGTGAGATATCACCTCACACCAGTAAGGATCACCATCATTGAAAAGACAAGCAACAACAAATGTTGGCGAGGGTGTGGAGAAAGGGGAACCCTCCTACACTGCTGGTGGGAATGTAAATTAGTTCAACCATTGTGGAAAGCAGTATAGAGGTTCCTCAAAATGCTCAAAATAGACTTACCATTTGACCCAGGAATTCCACTTCTAGGAATTTACCCTAAGAATGCAGCACTCCAGTTTGAAAAAGACAGATGCACCCCTATGTTTATCACTGCACTATTTACAATAGCCAAGATATGGAAGCAGCCTAAATGTCCATCATTAGATGAATGGATAAAGAAGATGTGGTACATATACACAATGGAATATTACTCATCCATAAGAAAAAAACAAATCCTACCATTCACAACATGAAGGGAGCTAGAGGCTCTTATGCTCAGTGAAATAAGCCAGGTGGAAAAAGACAAGTACCAAATGATTTCACTCATATGTGAACAAAGGAAAACTGAAGGATCAAACAGTAGCAGAATCACAGAACCCAAGAATGGACTAATAGTTACCAAAGGGAAAGGGACTGGGGATGATGGGTGGGAAGCGAGGGATAAGGGCAGGGAAAAAGAAAGAGGGCATTATGATTAACATGTATAGTGCTTGGGGGGCACAGGGAGGGCTGTGCAACACAGAGAAGACAAGTAGTGATTTTACAGCATCTTACTACGCAGAGGGATAGTGACTGTGAAGGGGTATGTAGGGGGTAATTGGTGAAAGGGGGATCCTACATAATGTTCTTTCTGTAATTGTAGATTAATGATACCAAAAAAAAAATTATGCTTAGGTTATACAACCACACTGTTGGATATAGGTATGGATGGTTAATTATTACTGCTTAATAATATCCAATTATTTGAATATATCACATTTTTTTTGTGTGCCTGTTAATGGGCTTCTGAGTAGAGTCTAGTTTGGAGATAATACAAGCAGTATCATCATGAATATCACATTATGAGATTTTTTATAAACACATCCTCATTTCTCATGAGTACATACCTAAGAGTGGAATTTTAGAACATAATATATGGATATATTTAGGAGGAATAGGTAACATTAAACCATTTTCCAAAAGGTTATGCTAACTGACATTCCCATTAGCAGCATGTAAGTTGCTCTACATCCTCAACACACTTGAATGTTTAATCTTTGTAATTTCAGCCATTCTTATGAGCATTAAGCAGTCATTCTCTTGGTTTTAATAATAATTTTCCTAACGATGAATGAAATCGAGCAAAATTATTCAGCAATTGGCCATTTAGATGTTCTCTTTGGTGAAGTGTCTAATTCTTTTGCATATTCTTTCTATTGAATTGTCTGTCTTTTATTTATTTCATTGTAGGAATTCTTTATAAATTCTCTATGCATTTGTGGGTAAAATTGCAAAATGCCGAAATCTCTCACCTGGCCTTAGTCCATCTCCATATCAGTAGGTGTTTCCATGGGGAAGTGAAGGCATCTCTGGACTGGAGAGATGGGCGGAGTCTGTTTTGCAGCTGTATCATGAGAGACATGGATGAGCAGAAGTGGATAACTGCTTGTAAGCAAAAAATGTGTTTCTTCCACTTTATTTTTCACTTTGACTGATTTGGTTTCAATGATAATTTGCCCTGGGGTGGGAACAGATTTTCCTGCCAAAGTTGCATGTGGCAGTAGTCAGCAGGAACTCTGAACCTGAAATCTGTCTTCATGGGTGCGATGCTCAGGTGAACTGTCCCTAGGGATGGTGGGGAGGCCCCAGTGGCTGCTGCAGTGGGAGCTGACAACTCACCCTTCCCTCATATCCATGGGGCTTCCCCTTGAGGAGCTCCCAGTGGGGAAATGGTCTAGGGTAAAGCACCTCCCAGATGGATGGGCTCATCCCCAGAACTTTGAAAGGGTGGGGACACTGGAAGCTGTGGAATTAAACCTCCATGAGATAGATTTCTTAAAGGCCCTAAATGGCTGTGTAGCAGCCAGGATTGTGAGATGTTTGTTTCTTGAGATAGTGGAAAGGGTTATCAAGAAAGAAAAATTTCACTGTTGGTTGAAGGAGCTAGGCGATGACCTATGGGATGCCCTTAAGAAATAAAGACAATTATTGAGAAGACAGGTAATGCTGGAAGATACACTACCAGCAAGGGAGGGGGTAGCAAGAGAATCCATGTTGCAGGAGGCCATGGGGGAAGGGGAGGAAAGAGCGGTGCCTTCCACCTGGAGATGGTAAAGATGTTGGGGGAGGATGAGAGAGTGGGGCCAAGGGTTGAACTGTGGCCAAGACCACTGCCTGAGGCACCAGCCTCTCTTGTATTAAAGGCCTGCTCCGTTGTAATTCAGAAAATAAAAATGTAGCAACCATGGGCTCCTCAGGGGGAGGAGCAGCTCCCTCCCAGGTTGTGGACTACTCCATGCTCTGCCTCTGTGCCCAGAGTGAGCTGGTAGACATGAGCTCCCGGTTTTGGCAGAAGCTGAGGTCCAGGACACATAACTTACAGGCAAAGCCCCATGTCCAGCCTGTGTCTGTGCAAGACTTCCTGGGGGACAGAACTCAGGCTCTGCCTGGGCCCTCAGCCCCACAGGAGGACAGTTGGGCATTGCAGCTTGACTGAGAGGGAGGTCAAAGCCCCCACCTAGGGGGACATGGTGGGGACCAGAGGCCTCAGGTAGAATAGCAATTCATTGTTCCCCTGTGAATGTACAATGTGCCCTGGCATTGATGGACACAGAAGCTGAATTTCTCTGATTTATGGTAACCCTGAGCATTTTCCCAGGACCCCTGCTGTGATAGATGGCTATGGGGATAAGGCAATTAGAGTGAAGAAAACACAAAACCCTTTGGGGATAGGGTGACTACCCCCAAAGGAGCATACTATGTACATTTCTCCCATCCCTGAATGTCGCGACCCTTCAGGGACCAAAGCAACATGCCCAAGGTCTTGATTCTTCTCTAGGCTTTATTGTCTAATCTCTCGCGGCGGTTACAGCAGTTTTCAGGAAGCTCCTCTACCTCCCGGCGGGCTCCCTTATATTCAGTCACCCAACCAATCCGGGACAGTATCATGCGTGACCTTTAAGCGGATAGGTGTCACGCGCCACTCTAAGCGGGCAGCACAAGCTGTGCACGGGTACGAAAGTCTGCTGGGCCAATCCCCAACAGGAAAGAGGGAAAAGGGTGGTGATCAGGAAATGGGCGCCATCTTCTCCAGCTGGTGACGAGGCTAAAATACCAGGTCTTAGAACTACCACTGGGCAAGGGAGCTGCGGTGGATCAGCCCTGGGACTGAGCCCTGGCCAGGGGCCCGGCCCTCACACTGAATATATTTTGGGGTTGATATCCTGCCGGGCCTGTGGTAACAGACCACTGCAGGTGAGTTCAGACTGAGGGTACATGTGGTAAAGGCAGTTCTGAGGGGACATGCTAAGCACCCGCCTGTAGCTCTGTACCTTCATGGATGACAAATACTAAGCAGTATAAATTGCCTGGGGAACACAAGAAAATTGGAGAAACTCCTCAGGAATTGGAGAAGGTGGGTATCATAAAGCCCAGTTATGGTCCTTTTAATTCCCTAGTGTGGCCAGTGAAAAAGCCAGGCACTTGGTGTATGACCATGGATTACAGGGAATTGAATAAAGTCACACCCCTTTTGCATGCTGCTGTTCCTTCTATAGCAGCCTTTATGGATACTCTCAGTCATGAACTAGGGGTGTATCATTATGTTGGGGACCCTGTTAATGCTTTCTTCTGTATTGAAATAGCACAGGAAGTTCAGGAACAATTTTGCCTTCATGTGGAAAGGCCAGCAGTGGACATTCACTGTTCTTCCACAAGGATACTTCCACAGTCCCACCATTGGTCATGGACTTCTGGCCCAGGACTCGGCCACATGGAAGAAACTGCACATGGTGCAGCTGTATCACTACATTGATGATATGACATGCATGTCTGATTCTTTTGCAGATTTAGAAGGGGCAGTTCCTAGCTGCTGCAACATCTACAGGAGAAAGGATGGGCTATGAACAGCACCAGGGTTCAGGGTCTTGGTTTGTCTATAAAATTCTTGGGGGTTGTCTGGTCAGGTAAAACTAAAGCTATTCCTGAAGCAGTCATAGACAAGGTCCAGGCTTTCCCCACCCCTACCACTGTGGCAGTATTACAAGAGTTTTTGGATCTTTTGGGCTCCTGGGGAGTGTTTCTCCCACTCTTGGTACAGACTCTGAATCCCTTATATTATTTGGTACTAAAGGGCATCAGGTAGGGTTGGGATGAAACATGTGCAGCTGCTTTTACTGCTTTTAAGTGAGCAGTCAAGGGTGTACAGGCCTTAAGTGCAATGGACTCATCAGGGCCCTATGAACTAGATGTTCATGCAACCAAAGATGGTTATGGACAGAGCCTTTGTTAGCAGCTGGAACAGATGCACCAGTCTACTAGGTTCTTTCACAATTGTGGAAAGGAGCAGAGGTCTGGTACACCTTGATAGAGAAGCAACTGGCTGCTGTGTACCATGCCTTGCTGGCTACAGAGCCCATTGCTGGAACAACTCTGATCGAGGTAATAACCACCTATCTCATCACTGGGTCAGTGCAAGACTGGGCCCAGAGGCCATGAAATGGCATGGCAGAGTTGCCAAGAGTCATCATGAGGAGTGAAAAAGCCCCTATACCTGATGATGCTTGGTGTACAGAAGGCTCCAGTTGTGGGCAGCCCCCAAAGTGGGGAGCTATGGCTTTCCATCCTAAGACTGAGATAATATGGGTAGAGGATGGACAGGGGAAGAGCAGTCAATAAGCTGAGTTATAGGCAGTATGGATCATAATAACCCAGGAAACCTCTCTGTCAGCTGTGGGCACTGACAGCTGGGCTGTCTATCAGGGATTGACCCTGTAGCTACCGACATGGTACCATGCCAACTGGATGGTTAGTCACTGGCCCCTTTGGCAACAAGAGTTGTGGCGAGACCTATGGGCCTCTGGTCAGACTAAGACTGTTACCGTATATCATGTGACTGGCCATTTGCCTTTGCATCCCCAGGGAATGATGAAGCAGACACAGTGGCCCAGGTGTGCTGGCTAGAAGGAAAACCTGCCTCTGATGTGGCCCAATGGTTACATCAGCATTTGTTGCACACAGGGAAAAAGACAATGTGGGCTGTAGCCCATAGGTCGGGCTTGCTGTTGACCTTTGAAGAAGTCAGCAGAGCCCAGAAGGAGTGCCTTGTGTGCTCTAGGAGGGACTTACACCATGTCCCACAGCAACATGGGACAATAGTAAAGGGGCTGATACCCCATGTCAGGTGGCAGATAGACTATATTGGGTCTCTGCCCAAGTCAGAAGGATATTGTTATGCCATGACTTGTGTGGACACAGTTACTGGTCTGTTGGTTGCTTTTCCTGCACATTGTGCAGATCAGCAAATGACAAAAAGGGGCTAGATCATCTCTTTGCAGCCTATGGCCAGCTGCAGGTGATTGAGAGTGATCAAGGTACCCACTTTACTGGATATGTATTACAAGAATGGGTGAATCACTTACCAATAAATTGGAAGTTTCATGTATCATATAACTCTATGGGGAAGGCAAGATTGAGTGGTACAATGGCTTGTTGAAATCTGACCTGAAGTCAGACACCAATAGTCTACAGGGCTGGTCAGTTTGTTTATGGACAGTGCTATGGCATTTGAAAGAGAAGCCCCGAAAAGGAGCCTTGAGCCATGTGGAATGCTAACACACATTGCCGCCTCTCTTATACAACTATATGCTGCTTAGAAGAGACTCATTTCAGGCCCAAAGACACGCACAGAATAAACGTGAAGAAATGGAAGAAAATATTGCATGCAAATAATAGGAAAAAAAAGCAAGAGTAGTAGTACTTATATCAGATAAACTAGACTTCAAAACAAAGTACCAAGAGACAAAGAAGGACATTACATAAAGATAAAGGATCAATCCAACAACAGTACATAACCATTACAAGTATTTATGCATCCAAATAGGAAGACCAAAATATATAAAACAAATACTAATGGAGTTAAAAAGGGAAATAGATTGCAATACCTTCATTGTAGATGACTTTAGCGCACCACTCAACATCAATAGACAGATCAACCAGACATAAAATTAATAAGGAAATAGGCAATGAACAACACATTAGATCAGAAGCATTTAATAGATAGCTATGGAACATTCCACCCAAAAGCAGCAGGACACATCTTCCTCAAATGTACGTGGAACATTCTCCATAATACATCACATACTAGACAACAAAAGATCCTCAATAAATTAAAAAATATTGGAATTGTATCAAGCAACTTCTCAGACCATAATGGTATGAACCTAGAAATAAATTACACAAAGAAAACAAAAAGTCTACAAACACATGGAGGCTAAACAACATGCTTCTAAATAATCAATGAATAAATGAAAAAATTAAAACAGAAATCAAGCAATAAATGGAGGCAAATGAAAACAAAAATACAGCAGTCCAAAATTTTCTGGATGCTCTAAAAGTGGTACTAAGAGGGAAATACAGAGCAATAAGGCCTACCTCAAGAAACAAAAACAATCCCAATAGTCTATTAAAGAAGCAAGAAAAATAAGAATAGACAAAACACATAGTTAGTAGAAGGTGGGACATAAAGAAGATCAGAGCAGAAATAAATAAAATAGAGAAGAATAAGCAATAGAAAAAATCAATTAAAACAAGAGCTGGTTCTTTGAGAAAATAAAATAGACAAACACCTATCAGACTTTTCAAGAAAAAAGACAGAGTACACATATAAGTAGAAACAGAAATAAAAAAGGAATAATCACAACAGATAACACAGAAACACAAAGAATTATTAGAGACTACCATGAAAAATTATATGCAAATAAATTGGACAACCTAGAAGAAACGGACAAATTCCTAAAAAAATACAAGCTTCCAAGACTGACACAGGAAGAAAGAAAAAATCTGAACAGGTCAATTACCAGCAATGAAATTGAACAGGTGACAAAAAACTCCCAACAAACTAAAGTCCATTACCAGATGACTTCACAGGTTAATTCTACCAAACATTTAAAAAGCTAATACCCGGGGAGGGCAGAGCCAACATGGAGGCGTGAGTAGGACAGTGGGAATCTCCTCCCAAAAACATATATTTTTGAAAATACAACAAATACAACTAATCCTAAAAGAGAGACCAGAAGACACAGGACAACAGCCTGACTACATCGACACGTGTGAGAGCCCAGTGCCTGGTGAAAGGGGTAAGATATAAGCCCCAGCCAGCAGGACCCCAGCACACCTCCCCCAGCTCCTGGCAGGAGGGAGAGGGAGCCCAGGACTGCTAAACACCCAACCCCAGCCACCCACACTAGAGCACAGACACAGTACATGCGTGGAGGGCTAGAAACTAGGGAAATAGGGCAGCAAGACCTCTGAGCGGGTGCCAAAGCTGATGCCCTTGTGACAAAGAAAAGCCAGTGCTCTTTGAAAGTCTTAAAGGGACAGGGATTTAACAGCTAGGCAAAAACAACACAGGTCACAGCCCAGTGGCTGGAAATTACAGGGAAAATTAAACCGGGCGCACTAACACCCTGAGCAACAGCTCTGAGACCCCTCACAGAGGTAAACAGCCAAACAGCCCCCAACCCCACCGTCCATTACCCCTCCTGGCGCTGCGAAAGCAGAGAAACAGCCTAAGGCAACACACGCCCACAGAAAGGCAGAAAGGAAAATTCCTACACTTCGGCCAGGCAAGACACAAAGACCCAGCCTACACGCAATTACCCAACACTAGCCACTAGGGGTCACAGTTGTCCCAGTAAAGAAAGGCCAGTAGCAAGAGAAAAGTTTGGCCTTCCCAGCTGACAGTCAATAGCACCTGTCAACAAAAAAAGGCAAAAAAATATGATCCAGACAAGACGAACCCAGACAGCTTTGGCATCTGCTACATCTTCCCCTGAGAAGGAACCTGGGAAGATAGATTTAGCCAGTCTTCCTGAAAAAGAATTCAAAACAAAAGTTATAACCATGCTGATGGACTTGCAGAGAAATATGCAAGAACTAAGGAAGGAGAATACAGAAATAAAACAAGCTCTGGAAGGACTTCAAAACAGAATGGACGAGATGCAAGAGACCATTAATGGTCTAGAAAACAGAGAACAGGAATGCAGAGAAGCTGATGCAGAGAGAGATAAAAGGATCTCCAGGAATGAAAGAATTCTAAGAGAGCTGAGTGACCAATCAAAAAGGAACAATATACGCATTACAGGAATACCAGAAGAAGAAGAGAGAGAAAAAGGGATAGAAAGTGTCTTTGAAGAAATAATTGCTGAAAACTTCCCCAAACTAGGGGAAGAAATGGCCTCTCAGATGACAGAGGTACACAGAACACCCGTGACAAGGGATCCAAGGAGGGCAACATCAAGACACATAATAATGAAAATGGCAAAGATCAAAGACAAGGACAAAGTATTAAAGGCAGCCAGAGAGAAAAAAAAGGTTACCTACAAAGGAAAACCCATCAGGCTATCATGAGACTTCTCAACAGAAACCCTACAGGCCAGAAGAGAATGGCATGATATACTTAATGCAATGAAACAGAAGGGCCTCGAACCAAGACTACTGTATCCATCATGAATATCATTTAAATATGAAGGAGGGATTAAACAATTACGAGACAAGCAAAAGTTGAGGGAATTTGCCTCCCACAAACCACCTCTTCAGGGCATCTTACAGGGACTGCTCAAGATGGGAGCACTCCTAAAATGAGCACAGAACAAAACACCCAACATATGAAGAAGGGAGGAGGAGGAATAAGAAGGGAGAGAAATAAAGAAACATCAGACTGTGTTTATAATAGCTCAACAAGCAAGTTAAGTTAGACAATAAGATAGTAAAGAAGAGAACCCTGAACCTTTGGTAACCACAAACTTAAACCCTGCAATGGCAATAAGTTCATATCTTTCAATAATCACCCTAAATGTAAATGGACTGAATGCACTAATCAAAAGACAAGGAGTAATAGAATGGATAAAGCAAGATCCATCCATATGCTGCTTACAAGAGACTCACCTCAAACCCAAAGACATGCACAGACTTAAAGTCAAGGGATGGAAAAAGATATTTCAGGCAAACAACAAAGAGAAGAAAGCAGGTATTGCAATTCTGGTATCAGACAAAACAGACTTCAAAATAAAGAAAATAACAAAAGGCAAAGAAGGACATTACATAATGATAAAGGGCTCACTCCAACAAGAGGATATAACCATTATAAATATATATGCACCCAATACAGTAGCACCAACATACCTGAAACAAATAATAACAGAACTAAAAGAGGAAATAGAATGCAATGCATTCCTTTTTGGGAGACTTCAACACACTACTCACCCCAAAGGATAGTTCCACTGGGCAGAAAATAAGTAAGGACATGGTGCCACTGAACAACACACTAGAACAGATGGACCTAATAGACATCTATGAACTCTACATCCAAAAGAAACAGGATACACATTCTTCTCAAGTGCACACAGAACATTCTCCAGAATAGACCACATACTAGCTCACAAAAAGAGCCTCAGTAAATTCCAAAAGATTGAAATCCTACCAACCACCTTTTCAGACCACAAAGGCATAAAACTAGAAATAAACTGTACAAAGAAAGCAAAAAGGCTCACAAACACATGGAGGCTTAAAAACACGCTCCTAAATAATCAATGGATCAATGACCAAATCAAAATGGAGATCCGGCAATATACAGAAACAAACAACAACAACACAAAGCCCCAACTTCTGTGGGACACAGCAAAAGCAGTCTTAAGAGGAAGGTATATAGCAATCCAAGCATATTTAAAGAAGGAAGAACAATCCCAAATGAAAGGTCTAATGTCACAATTATCAAAATTGGAACAAGAAGAACAAATGAGACCTAAGGTCAGCAGAAGGAGGGACATAATAAAGATCAGAGAAGAAATAAATAAAATTGAGAAGAATAAAACAATAGCAAAAATCAATGAAACCAAGAGCTGGTTCTTTGAGAAAATAAACAAAATAGACAAGCCTCTAGCTAGACTTATTAAGAGGAAAAGAGAGTCAGCACAAATCAACAGTATCAGAAACGAGAAAGGAAAAATCATGACGGACCCCACAGAAATACATAGAATTATTAGAGAATACTATGAACACCTATATGCTAACAAGCTGGGAAACCTAGTAGAAATGGACAACTTCCTAGAAAAATACAACCTTCCAAGACTGACCCAGAAAGAAACAAAATCTAAACAGACCGATTACCAGCAATGAAATTGAAGTGGTAATCAAAAAACTACCAAAGAATAAAACCCCTGGGCAAGATGGATTTACCTCGGAATTTTATCAGACATACAGGGAATACATAATACCCATTCTCCTTAAAGTGTTCCAAAAAATAGAAGAGGAGAGGATACTCCCAAACTCACTCTATGAAGCTAACATCACCCTAATACCAAAACCAGGAAAAATCCCACCAAAAAAGAAAACTACAGACCAATATCCCTGATGAACATAGATGCAAAAATACTCAACAAAATATTACCAAACCAAATTCAAAAATACATCAAAAGGATCATACACCATGACCAAGCGGGATTCATCCCAGGGATGCAAGGATGGCACAACATTCAAAAGTCCATCAACATCATCCACCACATCAACAAAAAGAAAGACAAAAACCACATGATCATCTCCATAGATGCTGAAAAAGCATTTGACAAAGTTCAACATCCATTCATGATAAAAACTCTCAGCAAAATGGGTATGGAGGGCAAGTACCTCAACATAATAAAGGCCATATATGATAAACCCACTGCCAACATTATATTGAACAGTGAAAAGCTGAAAGCTTTTCCGCTGAGATCGGGAACTAGACAGGGATGCCCACTCTCCCCACTGTTATTTAACATAGTACTGGAGGTCCTAGCCATGGCAATCAGACAAAACAAAGAAATACATGGAATCCAGATTGGTAAGGAAGAAGTTAAACTGTCACTATTTGCAGATGACATGATACTGTACATAAAAAACCCTAAAGACTCCACTCCAAAACTACTAGAACTGATATCAGAATACAGCAATGTTGCAGGATACAAAATCGACACACAGAAATCTGTGGCTTTCCTATACACTAACAGTGAACCAACAGAAAGAGAAATCAGGAAAACAACTCCATTCACAATTGCATCAAAAAGAATAAAATACATAAGAATAAACCTAACCAAAGAAGTGAAAGAGTTATACTCTGAAAACTACAAGACACTCTTAAGAGAAATTAAAGGGGACACTAACAGATGGAAACGCATCCCATGCTCGTGGCTAGGAAGAATTAATATTGTCAAAATGGCCATCCTGCCCAAAGCAATATACAGATTTGATGCAATCCCTGTGAAACTACCAGCAACATTCTTCAATGAACTGGAACAAATAATTCAAAAATTCATATGGAACCACCAAAAACCCTGAATAGCCAAAGCAATCCTGAGAAAGAATAAAGTAGGGGGATCTCACTCCCCAACTTCAAGCTCTATTATAAAGCCATTAGTAATCAAGACAATTTGTTACTGGCCCAAGAACAGAGCCACAGACCAGTGGAACAGAATAGAGAATCCAGACATTAACCCAGACATATATGGTCGACTAATATTTGATAAAGGAGCCATGACATACAATGGCGAAATGACAGTCTCTTCAACAGATGGTGCTGGCAAAACTGGACAGCTACATGTAGGAGAATGAAACTGGACCATTGTCTAACCCCATATACAAAAGTAAACTCAAAATGGACCAAAGACCTGAATGTAAGTTATGAAGCCATTAAACTCTTGGAAAAAAACATAGGCAAAAACCTCTTAGACATCAACATGAGTGACCTCTTCTTGAACATATCTCCCCAGGCAAGGAAAACAACAGCAAAAATGAACAAGTGGGACTATATTAAGCTGAAAAGCTTCTGTACAGCAAAAGACACCATGAATAGAACAGAAAGGAGCCCTACAGTATGGGAGAGTATATTTAAAATGACACATCCGATAAAGGCTTGACGTCCAGAATATATAAAGAGCTCACATGCCTCAACAAACAAAAAACAAATAACCCAATCTAAAAATGGGCAAAGGAACTGAACAGTCGGTTCACCAAAAAAGAAATACAGATGGCCAACAGACACATGAAAAGATGCTCCACATCGCTAATTATCAGAGAAATGCAAATTAAAACTACAATGAGGTATCACCTCACACCAGTAAGGATGGCTGCCATCCAAAAGACAAACAACAACAAATGTTGGCGAGGCTGTGGAGAAAGGGGAACCCTCCTACACTGCTGGTGGGAATGTAAATTAGTTCAGCCATTGTGGAAAGCATTATGGAGGTACATCAAAATGTTCAAAATAGACTTACCATTTGACCCAGGAATTGCACTCCTAGGAATTTACCCTAAGAATGCAGCAATCAAGTATGAGAAAGACCAATGCACCCCTATGTTTATTGCAGCACTATTTACAATAGCCAAGAATTGGAAGCAACTTAAATGTCCATTGATAGATGAGTGGATAAAGAAGATGTGGTACATATACACAATGGAATAGTACTCAGCCATAAGAAAAGGGCAAATCCTACCATTTGCAGCAACATGGATGGAGCTGGAGGGTATTATGCTCAGTGAAACAAGCCAAGTGGAGAAAGAGAAATACCAAATGATTTCACTCATCTGTGGAGTATAAGAACAAAGGAAAAACTGTAGGAACAAAATAGCAGCAGAATCACAGAACTCAAGAATGGACTAACAGGTACCAAAGGGAAAGGGACTGGGGAAGATGGGTGGGTAGGGAGAGATAAGGGAGGGGGAGAAAAAGGGGGGTATTAAGATTAGCATGCATGGGGAGGTGGGAGAAATGGGAGGGCTATACAACACAGAGAAGACAAGTAGAGACTCCACAACATTTTGCTATGCTGATGGACAGTGACTGTAAAGGGGTAAATAGGGGGCACCTGGTATAGGGGAGAGCCTAGTAAGCAAAATATTCATCATGTAAGTGTAGATTAATGATAAAAAAATACAGTTCCTGTGTGGGGTACCTCCAATGAGTTCTACACAGTGATATGAAGGGCATATAAAAGTGTAGGCAAAGGGTCTGTTTGTGTTTATACAGAGGATCAAAGCCTAATTTGGCTACCCAGAAAATGAACTAAGATACGATATGAAAAAGAACTTCCAACATCAGCACTCTCGGGAAGACTCATGCCAGAAGATGACCATCAAAAAACCCCAACAAAGATCCATGCACTGCTACAGGTGTAGATGCACTCATCCCACCAGTTTCTGGACTTGCCATGGGAATGAAGAAGGAGATACCTAAGCTGGCCTGGGCATACAGCAAAACAACAAATTTGACTGGAACTAAATTGTTGGAACTTAACCAAGAATTAGGAGAAGTGCAAATTGCAGCCCTCCAAAATCTTACAACTACAGAGTATTTACTGTTAAAAGAACATATGGGATGTGAACTGTCCCCAGGAATGGGTTGTTTTAATTTGTCTGATTTCTCTCAGACTGTTCAAGTTCAGTTGGACAATATCCACCATATTATAGATAAGTTTTCAGAAATGCCTAAGGTGCCTAACTGGTTTTCTTGGTTTCACTGGAGATGGCTGGTAATTACAGGTATGCTTTGGTTACATAACTGTACTCCTATTATGTTAATGTGTGTGCACAATTTAATTAGTAGTTTAAAACCTATACATGCTGAAGTTACTCTACAAGAAGATATGTCAAAGAAATAATCAATCTTCCCAGGTTTTCTTCTGCCTGTTACTTCTATAGCTTTTCTTCTTCCTTCCTAATTATAACCCTTAAGTAGAATTCGTGCCTCATATCAAATTTACCAAGTATCATAATTCTTCCAAGTGGTAAAGACACCTCAAGACAAATGCTGGGCATAGAAGCCACAGGGCATAAAATATGCAAAGAAGTAAAAAGCTAACCTTTTTGAACAATAAGGCTTCTCTCTCACTTACCAACTTAACATTTGCCTGTATGGCCCCGGAAGACGACTGGTTAGCCAGAGACGGGTAAGATTCCTCAAGGGAGGAACAACCTAAGACAGGCACAGTCGCAGGGGGGCCATCAGGTGAGAAAATGGGGATCAACAGAGGTGAGGCTTAGAACCTCCCCCCCCCGTTCTGAGAGAAATCTTCTGCATATGTGGATGTTTTATTGCCCTTGTCTAGCTTGGATTAACACATAGTCTACAGGCACACACCTGATCATCTACATTTGCTCTCTTACAACACTAAACAGTGTTTTTTACCTTTATCTTGTATCTACCTACCACTTCAGCATTCTATTAAAAATAATAATAATAAAGAGAGAAATGTGATATCTACATATAAATCAAGTATAAAAATCAAATGAATATTCATATTTGAACTGACTGTTTATAGTTCATAATGCATGATCAAAACCAAAAGCTTCTGTGATGACTGCCCTTGTAATGTTCACTATGTAACTTATTCACTATGTAAAAATTTGTTCTCCATGTAAGAACTTGTTCATTATGCTTCAGAAGGTTGGAGACTGACGACAATTAGGCTTGAGATGGATTAATGATTGTGCATTGAGCATTGACCCCCCTATACAGAATTTTATTGTGGTTAACAACCATTTTATCAATAAATATGAGAGATGGCCTCTCAAAAAAAAAAAAAGTACACACTTACAATTGTAAAATAAATAAGTAACCAGGATGTAATGTATAGGATAAGGAATATAGTCAAAATATTGTAAAAACTTGGTATGGTGATAGTTGGTACCTAGAATTGTCATGTATATAAATGTTGAATCACTGTGTTGTACACCTGAAACTAATGTAATACTGTGTGTCAACTACCCTTCAATAAAAAATACTTATCTAAAAAAAAAAAAAGAAAGAAAAAAGCTAATACCCATCCTCTTAATGTATTCCAAAAAAGTAGAAGAGAAGTGAATACATCCCAATACATTCTATGAGGCCAACATCAATCTAGTACCCAAACCAGACAAAGACATTACAAAGAAGAAAATTATAGACCAATAATCCAGATGAACATACATGCAAAAATCCTCAATAAAATATTAGCAAACCAAATTCTAACATACATCAGAAGGATCATCCATCACAACCAAGTAGGTCTATTCCAGGGATGCAAGGATGGTACAGTATTCATATGCAAATCAATTTCATACATCACATTAAGAAAAAGAAACAGAAAACCACAAGATCATCTCAATAGATGCTGAAAAAACATTTGACAAAATTCAACATTGTTCAGATAAAAACTCTTAACAAAATGGCTGTATACCTTAACATAATGAAGGCCATATTCAACAAATGCATAGACAACATAATATGTAATGGTGAAAAGCTGAAATCTTCTTGTCTATGATCAGGAACAAGACAAGGATGTCCACTGTTTCCACTTTTGTTCAGTGTGGTACTGAAAGTCCTAGCCATGGCAATCAGACAAGACAAAGAGATAAAAGGCATCCAAACTGATAAAGATGAAGTTAAACTGTCATTGCAGATGATATGCCATTATACATAGAAAACCCTAATGACTCCACCAAAAAAACTATTATAAATAATAACTGGATTCAGCAACTTTGCATGATACAAATTAATACAGAGAAATCTGTTGCTTTCCTATGTACTAACAATGAACTAGCTGCAAGCGAAATCAGGAAAACAACTCCATTTAAAATTGCATCAAAAATAATAAAATACCTAGGACTTTAACCTAACAAAGGAGGTGAAAGACCTGTCCTCTGAAAATAATAAGAAACTCATGGGAGAAATCAAAGAAGACACCAAAAAATTGAAATCTATTCATTGCTCATGGATAAGAAAAATAAATATTATCAAAATGGCCATCCTGCACAAAGTAATTAAAGATTTAATGACATTGTTATCAAAAAACCAACAGTATTTTTCAATGAACTAGAGCAATATTCCAAAATTCATATGGAGCCACAAAAGACCCCAAATAGCCAAAGCAATCCTTATAAAGAACAAATCTGAAGGTATTATGCTCCCTGACTTCAAGCTATACTACAAAGCTACAATAATCAAAACAGTAAGGAACTGGCACAGAACAGATCCACAGATCAATGGAACAGAGTAGGGAGTCCAGATACAAACCCACATACATATATATGGTCAATTAACTGATGCAAAATAATTCATAAATATACAATGGGGAAAAGGCAGCCTCTTCAATAACCAGTATTGGGAGAACTGGGCAGCAACATGTAATTGAATGAAACTGGATCACTGTCTAACTCCATACACAAAAGTAAACTCAAAAAGGATCAAAGTCCTGAATGTAAGGCATGAAATCATAAAACTCTTAGAAGAAAAGTTAGACAAAAATCTCTTGAACATAAGCATGAGAATTTTTTCCTAGACACATTTCCTTGGTCAAGGGAAACAAAAAATGAACAAGTGGGACTATATCAAACTAAAACCTCTGTATAGCAAAGGACATCATCAGCAGAACAAAAAGGCAACCTACAGTATGGGAGAATATATTCATAAATGATTTATTTAATAAGGGATTAACATCCAAAATATATAAAAACTCACATTTCTCAACACCAGAAAAACAAGTAACCCAATTAAAAAATGGGCTGAGCACCTGAACAGATATTTCTCCAAAGAATACAGATGGCCAACAGGCACATGAAAAGGTGTCCCACATCACTAATCATCAGGGAGGCACAAATCAAAACCACAATGAGATGTCACCTCACACTAGTTAGAATGGCCACTATCCAAAGACAAAAAAAAGCAGATGTTGACAAGGATGTGGAGAAATGGGAAACCTCCTACACTATTGGTGGGAATGTAAATTGGTAAAACTGCTGTGGAAAGCAGTATGGAGGTTCCTCAAAAAACTAAAAATAGAAATATCATTTGACTCATTAATTCCACTACTAGAAATTTACCCAAGGAAAACAAAGTCCCTGATTTGAAAAGGCATATGCTTCCCTATTTTATTGCCACATTATATATAATAGCAGTTATGGAAGCAACCTAAGTATCCATCAATAGTGAATAGAAAAAGAAGAGTGGTACATATACACGATGGAATATTATCCAGCCATAAAAAAAGAAATCCTGCCATTTGTAACAACATGTGTGGATCTAGAGGGTATTATGCTCGGTGAAATAAGTCATGTAGAGAGAGTCCAATGACCTTGTGATTTCACTTATTTGTGGAACATAAATAGAAAGCAAAACAGAATGTATGAAACTGAATTGGACTCATAGATGCGAGAAGTGACTAGTAGTTATCATGGGGGAGGTGTTGTGGTGGGTGGATGGGAAAGGTGAGAGAGATAAAGGGGCACAAAGAATTTCAATCAAAATAATTTGGTCATGGGGATAGTAGCATGAAGAATATAGTCAATGTTTCTGTAGAATCTTCCTACGTTGACAGTAACCACACTAGTGAGGCTGAGGATTCAATAATATGGTTAACTGTTGAATCACAGTATGTATATTTGAAACCAGTATAAGATTGTATATCAATGATACTTCAATAAAAATAAAAAAACTAATTTATATAAGTAAAAATAGTGTAAAATATTTACATGTATATTCTAGTGTATGCTTCACATTTACCTATTTGCTTTATAGTTATACATATTATTATAAAGGTTTCAATGTACACACAAATATATTTATGAAGGATTTAAAGTATTTCCAAGAGTGACTTTGCTATACAAATGTTCACTTTACTTTCAACTATTGAATCTAAGGTGTATTCCCCTATTCAAGTGAAAATAAAGCCCTTGGATTAATTTCAACTACATCTTTTAAATGTATTATTTTTATTTTCTTTTTTCTTCTATTTGATTTCAAAGATGATGACTAAGGCTTTAGTTGAATGCTTTCATTTCCTTTTTATTCTTCATCAATGCTTTTAAAAACCAAATGTTTATTTCAAAGGATTTAGAAGAACATAAAATATTACCAATCTGTTATTATTTAATAGTATAAAGTTGTTACAGTCTTAGATTACAATAAAGAACAGCAAAAAAAAAAGTTAGCTATTAATACTAAAATTAAGTGTAAAAGTATTCTGTTTATTCTCATTATTTATGTTGGCACATTCTCAATGAATGTGCACTATGTGTATGTAGAGTATGAAATTAGGCAACTATGACTTAAGAGACTTACAAATTTGTGTTAGAGAAAAATCTCAAATTTCAAAAATTAGTAGTAAGTATATTTATGATAAATTACTGTTGTGATCAATATGTGTCACAAGAGTTAGGAGGAAGGAGAAATTACTTCATCCAAAGGTTTGATTTGGGACGGTCCCAAGAATATTTGGTTATTAAATTGTAGTTTAAGGAAAGAGTATGCCTGAGCACACTTTAAATTATAGCAAACTATAGAGAGTGTTCTAAAATTGAGAACACCAACACAGTATCTGTGGTTTTCCACAAGGAAGTTATGAAAGAATTAAGAGGGCCTTTGGATGAGGAGAGAGTTGAATTCAAGATGAAAAATTTGTAAGTCACTTTATAGGCAATATGTGACCTTTGATAGGTCTGATCTCAAGGGAAACGTATGTAGGAAATGCAATAAAGTAAAACTTTGGCAGTTGTTAGAATATATAGAAGTAAAAAATTTAGAGGAATGGATACAAATCAAGCACATTACTGAATGAATTCATCATGCAACAAATATATGGAGGTTCACTGAGAAGAAAAGGGAAAAGCTGATGGATAGTCAGATTGATTTCCTTTGAGGCTTCAGGGCTTGTCTTGCCACTTGAACAGATGCCCTCAAAGACATGAGAGGCACCCAGTGATTTTTTTTCATAGTCAAATATTTTTGTAAAAATTGAGAATATACCTTATTTGCAAGAGAATAAACTTTTATGTGTTTTAATTGATTTCCTCTTCATCATTCTTCCACTGAGTTAGTTGACATTAAAGGCATTTGGAGGAGGACTGAACCAGGAAGTCAAGGAGAGAATACATTTAGTTTGAAATCAGTGAGTTATATTCTGCAGCTGAAAGTATCCATGATTTCATCCATCCAAGGGTAAGAATGACTTCCAGGAACACGCCTCACACCTCTGCACAAAATGAATCAACATTGTGACACAAGATGCAGAGTGGAAGACATAGCACATATGTATATATTCCATAGTGCTTTTTACCGAAAGTATATAGGTAATGAAGGAAAAACAAGTGTTTAAAAGTATGGAGATGATCATCAGATGTGTAAAATTCTAAGTTGATGATTCAATTCTAGTAAGAATAGAAATTTGTTCCTATCATGCATGATATATTAACACTAATGAAGATACATAACACTAATGTTTCTACAATGAGGACACTGAGAGCAAACTAGTTTGCAATATCTCAGCTTAAATTGTATTTTATACTAATTACAGCACAAGGATTCTTCTAATGCCCTGAAATCTTATAATTCATTATATCAAGGAAATTTGACAGTGTTTTTCCAAAACTTGACAACAATCCTAAAAATTTATAGGACATTACAAGTAATGAGTTGTGAACCTGAAAAGACTTTCCTAATATTTCAATAAGTGACAAATTTAAGTGAAACATGCTATTATTTTTATAAATATGAATTACTTTTCTCCTTTCTCTTTATTGAAAATTGTGTTGTGAAGCAATATCTCAAGAGAGTATTCAGCCAATAATATAAAAATTAAAGGTATCATAGAGTTGTATAAGACCCAGAGATGTATAGACAGAGTTGTATAAAAAAGACCCAGAGATGAAAACTATGTGTGTAGTTTGTTTGTGATTTGTATATCTGTAATCTTTGTCAATTGTTAAAACTCTATAATTTGTAATAATTGATTTCTAATTTTAATTTAATTTTTTTATTTCGAATTTAAATAAACATTTACTTTCAAATATAATTTTTGTTTTCTGTTTGTGGTCTTTTTCTTAAGGAGATCCTATCAAATTTTATGTTGCATCCAAAAAAACCTTGTTCTTTCATGATTACACTGCAGCATTAAAAGTGACAGGTAACAATCAAGGTCTGTCTATACTATGAACGCTACATGTTAAGCCCCTTCTGTCATCCTAAAGACATATTTTAAAGGGTCAATATTTGTTCCTTTGGTATCTCCTGAAACTAATCACTGCATAACAATTTTTGTTATCAGTTTGGGATGGGCAGAAGGTAACTATGGTTTCTTAACTATGGTTATGGGCAGCTGTAAACAACTTCTAAGTGCTTAAATTTAAATTTAACTTAAAAAAGGCAGTTCTTGACTTCCACTCTGATCGACAGACAACGTAGAGAATGGATTTACCCTTCCACCCGAACAATAAAATGAAAGCAAAACACTTAACAAAATATATGAGAAACAGTTTTCAAGAAAATGGAAAGCAAGCCATATATAACGGGTATCTCTGGGAGATGGAACCAAATAGTTATGCTCTACCATTGTTCCAGTTTATTTCCTTGAGGGAGTTTCTAGTGTTGAGGAACCCAGGCAAATCCATATAGACTCCCTCTATCGATGAGATGCAGAGACAGATAGCAAGGTGACTAGAGGTCACAGGAAGAGTACTGGAGAGGAGGCAGCCCTACAGAGAGATGCAGATTATTCCCTCAAGCATTCCTATTCAGCCAGTACTATTCAATGATTGCATGCATTGTGAGAAAACTAGTTAAAGCTAAAACAAAACAAAAACACACTGAGAAGGATTAGCAATAAAACTCCCTGATTCTCACACAGGGCTGAATATATTGCTTGCTCCCTCCAAGAGACTGAGCAGTTAGAGAGCACTGAAGGGTTTTGCTTCAGTAGTCGGGGATAGTTAACTCTAAGCTGAGCAGTCCTCCACTGTCACATAATAAATATTTAAAATCAGAACCAAATCATCAAATTATTTCCAAGTAACTTAATTGCATCCCAGAACAAAGCTTAAGAATATTTATAGGAGTTTCTAAAATCCAGAATCCAAAAGAGAATTCAAAATGTCTGGTAACTGATCAAAAATCATCAGGCATGCAAATAAGCAAGGGTATACAACCCATATTGAAGAGAAGAATCAATAAATTGAAACTTACTGAGAACAGATATCAATGATAGAATTAAAAGATAAAGACATTATAACTATTATAGTTCTTTTCTCTATGTTCAAAAAGCTAAGTGGAAACATTAAAGAGTATAAAAAAGACCCAGAGATGAAAACTACAATGTGTAATGAGAATCGTTCTGGATTGAACACAGATTAGACATTGTAGAAGAAAATATTAATGAACTTTAAAAAATAGCAATAGACACTATCCAAAACAAACACAGAAACAAAATAGAATTTAAAAAAATGAACAGAACATCAGTAAAATATAACATATGTTCAAATTTGATTAGAAGGAGGGACAGAAAAATTATTTGAAGATATAATGGCTAAAAATTTCCCAGATTTGACAGTTCTATTGAAGGTCAATGAACCCCAAGCAAAAGAAACCTGAATAAAACAACACAAAGGCTAAAAATCACTGAAAATAAAAAAATGTGGCATTACATAAGAGGATAAGGATGACAGCAAAAAAAAACCCCACAAAGAAATAATATAGCACTTCTCATTTGAAAAATGCAATGAGAAGAGAGTGAAATATCATTTTTAAATACTGAAAACAAAACACTGCTAACCTAGAATTCTATATTCAGTAAAAATATCTATAAAAATAAAGCGAAGAAAAAAACTTTTCTTATATTGAAGAGCTCAAAGACTTCATCACCAGCAGATTCACACTATAGCAAATGTTAAATAACTTAGGCAGAAGGAAGATGATACTGTTAGGGTCCGGGCTTCCGAGGTTTCTCCAGAGAACAAACTACACAGACATAGAGATGTAAATTCAAGCAAAGTCTTTATTCAGCCAGCTAGCTGGGGTCCAAGTATCAGCCCGACGCAGCGGGTCTCAACAAGGACCCTGAGCACTCAGAGCCAAGGGTTTATATAGCATTTTCAAAGCACTTAACTCATAGTAATTTTCCACAACTATACATTATTCTTGCAAGACATACATCCTGGGGTTAAGCAAGGGCAGGATAAGACTACTCCTCAATGGTTAGGGAGGTTCTGCACGATAAGCTTGGTATGTAAGATTAACTGACCAAGGTTAGCTGACCAAGGGTCACAGCTGCCCACCACCCAGTGCTCATGATTAACTTGTTTTTCAAGGCCTTAACCAGGCCCAGGATTTTTTTTTTTTTCTTCTTCCTGAGTCACACCCTCAGAAAATGGTTTCTAGGTTTCTAAGATGGCTATGCTTATGCTAATTTACTAATCTTACTAATGCTTAGATTCTACATTTCCCCACTTTCCTTTGACCATTCCAATCATGGAATGTTTGTTTCTTCCTGCTGTGTGAGTGAATGATACTGCAGGTCTCAGCATTAGCACCTGAACAGCACTCACTCTTTCCCTAACAAAGGCTATTAGCCGGTTTAAGATACAGGGACCTAAAGTGAGAAGCAGTATAAAAATAAGCAAGGGCCCTGCCAAGGTGGATATCAGGGTTGTAAAACATGGGGATTTAGTAAACCAGTATTCAAATAGCCCTTGGCTGGCCTCTTGCTCTCTCTTCCTTTGATCTGGCCTCTCTCTAAGTTTAGACATTGAATCTCTTACTATTCCGGAATGGTCTGCTGTTAAGGTTTATCTAAGTTTTATTAGTTCTTTTTCCTGACTCTCAATGCTCTCTGCACTCCTTTACATTTCCCCCCTTTTCTTGATTAGACTGTGGAATCTTCCACAGCGGCACCTGGGTCCTGATACCTTTGACGAAGGACTAAGAGTTGGACAGTGTCAATTCTTTCCTGCACAAACTTAACAAGCCTGTTAATTATGCACGGGCCAATCGTAAACAGCAACAGCAGGATGACCAGCGGCCCCGCAATGGCCGAGAGAAGGGTAGCAAACCAAGGCTTGTATTTGAACCAAGACTCAAACCAGCCTTCGCTACTTTCATATTCTTTATGCCTCTTCTCTAAATCTTTTTTTAGTTTGGCCAAGGAATCTCTGACTGCACCTGTTTTGTCTACATAGAAACAGCACTCTTCTCTTAAGGCTGCGCATAACCCACCTTCCTTTAAGAAAAAGAGGTCCAGGCCTCTTCGGTTCTGTAGGACCACCTCGGACAAGGAGGTGAGGGATTGCTCTAGGTCTGATATTGTCTGTCAGAGTTGTTCTAGGTCTCTGTCGATTGCCAGCCTCAGGGCTGTGAGCCCCTTTTCTTGAGTTACAAGGGCTGCAACCCCAGTGCTTGCCCCTGCCATCCCTAGGGTGAAGAGGGTCCCAATGGTCAGGGTGGTAACAACCTCCCTCTTGCTCCAGTGGGGGCTCAGCCTTTCTTCCCAATAAGAAAGGAGAGATTCATGAGAATGATACATTAGGCGAGGTAGAATGGCCACCAGCACACAAAACTCACTGTTAGCATTGAACACAGAGGTGGATAGGGCCGGAGTGAGGCCTGTATTTGAGCAGAGCCACCAGCCCGAGGAGGGTATAATCCACTTTCCCTGCTCCCACGTAGTGTTATTATAGGAGGAGCATAACTGGCTCTGGGTCATCGGGACTGTGCCTACACACGTACCAACGACTGAGACTTGAGCGATTGTAACTCCCCACGGTCTCCTGTCCCAGTAAGTGGGATGGGAGTTGTTGATAGTGTAGGAGCCATTTATCCCGATTGCCTCATAGAAGGGGGGTGAACCTGGGTAGCATAGACAACAGGGATCGGTGAGGGAGGAAGTGGTGTGTTTAAGAGTCTCTACAACTGTCTGCACCATTTCCCACATGGGATTATCTAACCCGGAGGGAGTGTGCTGGGCCCATAACCCAGAGGTCGATGGACCTGGTCCTCTCGTGGGCTCTGGAGCAAGCGTTCTGGTCGGCATTTTCTCATCCTTTTTGCTCAGGCCCTTGTCCTGGATTGAAGGTTTCTGGGGATTTATAACCGGGTTGGGACCTACGGCAGTGGTGGGAGTTGACACGGTTAATTTAATGATGAGGGTCGAGCCGGCATGCCCCCCATATTTATAATACACCATTCCCCATGCTGTCCATTTATCCAGCACGATACCTCAGTGTTTTTGCCCGTCTCGGTGAATTGAACTCTTACCCAATCCTGGTCCATTTTGTCACAAGCCTTGGTTTTGTAAAGGGTCATAGGCTGGTGATGAGGGATGCCCTTGTTGACATAAGTAAATTTGACAGAATCAATTTTTGTAACTGTCCATCTCCAATCCCCATCGTTCGAGGTTACACAGTCCCAGCTGGCACAAAATAAGTCATGCCCCCCCCCCCACAGTGCCTTCCTTTACCTGTTCCGGGGCAAGCATAAAACCCATGGGAGCGAGCCAAATTTGGAGGGATGGATCGGTAAACGGGGTTGATCTGCCGAAAGCAGAAATACAGGTCAGGCCACCAGGTTCCGATTGGCGCACTGTGTTGTGTGGAGTTGATGACTTCCCCATTGTCACTATCAATCAGCATCCAGGTCAGGTTCCTTGGTTGATGGGGGTTGGTGCCTCTGATCCCCACAGATGTGGCTCCCGTGAAGATCCATACTAAGGAGCTTATTAGCAGGATCTCTTTCATCTTCGGCTTAAGTGTAGTTTTAGGGGATTGGCAGGATGCTGCTGCACCTTCCACTTTTCCTTACGGGCCCCTGGGTCTTTATGAGGCAGGACCTTCCGAACGTGGGTGTGGTGTACCCAGGGAGTGATACCATCAACCTTGAGAGCAGTGGGGGTGGGAAACAATACAACATAAGGTCCTTTCCACCTGGGCTCGAGAGTCTTCACTTGATGTCTTTTGACCCATACTATATCCCCTGGGACTATGCCATGTCCCGGGCTCGGAATTTTCCCGCCCTCATAATATGCTCTGACCAGGGGCGAGATTTCTTGCTGCACTTTAGCAAGAACTTGCAACACATTCAGATAGTCAGGGGCCGGGTCCTCTGCATCGGGAAGCTGCACTCGTTGAGTTATAGGTGGAGGGGCCCCATACATTATCTCGAATGGAGTTAAACCATGTACATAGGGGGAGTTCCAAGCGCGGAAGATGGCTAAGGGAAGGAGAGGCACCCAGTCCCCACCAGTCTCCAATACCAATTTAGAAAGGGTCTCTTTCAAGGTCCGATTCATTCTCTCTACCTGCCCAGAGCTTTGTGGGTTATAAGCACAATGCAACTTCCAATCTACTCCCAAAGCTAGGGCTAGTCCTTGCAGGATTTTGCTAACGAAAGCCGGGCCGTTTTCGGAACCTATTGCTTCAGGGACCCCATATCTGGGGATGATTTCTTCAATTAATCTTTTTGCTACTACCTGGCTAGTCTCATGCTTGGTTGGAAAGGCCTCCACCCACCCAGAGAAAGTATCTACCATAACTAGTAAATACCTGTATCCATACTTCCCTGGTTTTATTTCGGTGAAGTCTATTTCCCAATTCCTCCCTGGAGCCCTCCCCCTTTCCCGGGTACCTGCTGGGTGCAGCCCTCTTGGGGCTGGTCTTAGCATTGCACAACTACTGCATTCTTTCGTGATCTGGCGAGTTACCTCATTCTGGTGGGGAAACACCAACTGCGCAGACTGGAAAAGGCTGAGCAGTTTTTTTCCACCTAGATGGGTGAACTTATGCAGATTAGCAAGCAGGTACTGTCCTAATGCTTCTGGCAAGATCAATCTACCCTCCTGGTCCCTACCCCAATGTCCCTCTCCAAACACTTCCCCCAGGACTTGTTTCCTAATCCACTCAAGATCTTGAGGGGAATACTCAGGTTTGGGCGGCAGTGCGGGCAGTTCAGGTATGGGTATTTTGAGGGCCGCAAGCACAAGAGAGTCTGAGAGGGCTGCCCTCTTAGCTTCCGCATCTGCATGGCTGTTGCCAATGGCCTCGGGTGTCTTCTTTGATTGGTGGCCCGGTACATGTATAACTGCTACCGCTTTAGGTTTTTCAACAGCAGCTAATAGTCTTTGGACTTCTTGCAGATTCCTCAATCCCTTACCTTCCGTGGAACGGAATCCTCTTTCTCGGTAGATGGCACCGTGGACATGGACAGTGCCAACGGCGTATCTGCTATCTGTGTAAACATTGGCCCACTTTCCTTCTGCTCTTTCCAGGGCCTCAGCAAGAGCAATAAGTTCCGCCTTCTGTGCTGAGGTGCCAGGGGGCAGAGCTGTGCTCCAGACAACTTCCCCGTTGTGGGTTACTACTGCTGCCCCTGCTCTCCTGACCCCCTCCTGCACAAAGCTGCTCCCATCCGTATACCAATTTAGCTCACAGTTCAGTAACGGTGTGTCTTTCAGGTCTGCTCGCACCTGGATAATTTCGGAAAGGATATCTCTAAAGTCATGGATGGGGGTCGTCAGATCTGGGTCCAGCAGAAGGGTGGCAGGATTTAGGGTTACTGGGTCAGAGAAGGCGATTCGGGGAGAATCTAGTAGGAGCCCTTGATAGTGGGTGAGTCTTGCGTTCGTCATCCATTTTCCCGGAGGATGCTTGAGGATCCCCTCCACAGTATGTGGGGCAGTTATTCTCAGATTTTGGCCAAAAGTCAGCTTGTCTGCCTCTTTTACCAGTAGAGTGATGGCTGCTAGGATACGCAGACAAGGTGGCCACCCGGAGGCCACTGGGTCTAGCCTCTTGGACAAATAAGCCACAGGTCTCTTCCACGGGCCCAGCTGCTGAGCCAGAACTCCTTTAGCCACTCCCTTCTTTTCATCTACAAACAGGATAAAGGGTTTTTCTGGGTCTGGCAAAGATAGGGCGGGGGCCCGGAGGAGAGCTTCTTTTAGTCTGTCAAACGCCTCTTGTTGTTCCTGCGTTCATTGCCAGCCCGGCCCTTCTTTGGTTGCTTCATATAGCGGTCAGGCTATTTCTGTGTACCCTGGAATCCAGAGCCTGCAAAACCCAGCTGAGCCAAGAAATTCTCTCACTCCCCAGGGTGAGGAAGGGATGGGGATAGCCAGGACAGTTTGCTTCATGGCCTGTGTTAGCCACCTGGCCCCATTAGATATTTTGTACCCCAAGTAGACTATTGACCTCTGGCAGATGTGGGCTTTCTTGGCGCTGGCTCGATATCCCAGTTCGCCTAGTTCAGCCAGCAAGTTCCCCGTGGCTTCTTCACACTCTTCACGGGTTTCTGTGGCCAGCAACAGGTCATCTACATACTGCAACAACGTCACGTGGGGGTGGCTCCTGCGAAAGGGCTCCAAGTCCTGGCTTAGGGCTTCATTGAATAAGGTGGGAGAGTTCTTGAAGCCCTGAGGCAGTCTAGTCCAGGTAAGCTGCCCTTTTCTTCCTCCCCCTGGCTCTTGCCACTCAAAGGCAAACAAAGGCTGACTAACTTCAGAGAGTGGAAAACTAAAGAAGGCATCTTTCAGGTCCAGAGTAGTATACCACACATGCATGGGTGGCAGGTGGCTGAGTAAGGTGTAAGGGTTAGGCACTGTAGGATGGATGTCTTCTACCCTCTCATTGACTTTCCGCAAGTCTTGCACTGGCCTATAATCTTTACTGCCAGGCTTCCTCACTGGAAGCAGAGGCGTATTCCATGTAGATTGGCAGGTCTTAAGGATTCCTGTCTCCAGCAGTCTATGGATATGGGGTGCTATTCCTTTCCTAGCCTCTTCTGGCATTGGATATTGCCGGACCCGGATGGGTAGAGCTGCGGCTTTGAGTTGAACAACGACCGGGGATAGGTGTTTAGCGAGACCAATTCCTCCGGTCTCTGCCCATGCGGAAGGGAACTTCTGTACCCAAGAGTCCATCTCTCCCCGGCCCCCCTTTTCTTGATCCGCCTGAAACAGACGATGTTCGTTGGCCAGGGACAGAGTTAGCACATGCACCGGTTGTAGGGGCTGCCCTTCTTTGTCCATGATTTTTATCCCTTCGGGTTCAAAATGAATATGAGCCCCGACCTTGGTTAATAAGTCTCTGCCCAGCAATGGTGCGGGGCTTTCGGGTATGACCAGGAATGAGTGAGAGACCTGATGCCTTCCTAGGTCCACTTTTCTGTTAGTAGTCCAGGCACATTTCCTGGACCCTGTCGCTCCTTGGACAATACTTGTGCGTCCTGGGTTTAGGGGGCCATGGGCCTGGTTGAGAACTGAATACTGTGCCCCAGTATCTACCATAAACCCAATGGGAGTCCCCTCCACGCACAGGGTTACCCAGGACTCGGGGAGGGGTGCCGAGCCCCATCCCCATCAATCCTCCTCTCCTAGGTGCAGGGTCTTAACAGGGTTCCCTCTCCCTTGTTCCCTCCTTTGGGGGCACTCCCTCTTCCAATGTCCATATTTCTTACACAGGCCGCACTGATCTTGTCCTAGTCTGGATTGACGGGGTCCTGTTCCTCGAGTTGGCCTAGGGCCCTCCTTCACCCCGGCCAGGAATATCCTGGCCATCTCCTCCCTCTGCCTCTTGTTCTCCCTTTTCTGAAATTCTCTGTCTTCCTTCCTATTTTTGTCCTGCATTACCCATTTCTCTTTCCTCAGCCTTTCTTCTCTATCTTCTGGAGTTTCTCTAGCATTGAAGACTTTCTCCGCCTGCTGCAGCAGTTCCCTAATAGAGATCTCCCCTAGGTCCTCCCGCTTGTGGAGTTTTCTCCGGATATCGGGGGATGCCTGGTTGATAAATGAGAGGACTACAGCTTACCTATGTTCCTCTGCTTCCAGGTTTATGGGGGTATACTGCTGGTAAGCATCAAACAGCCTTTCCAGATACGCAGCTGGGCTTTCCATTTCCCCCTGAACAATAGTTTTTACCTTAGCCAAGTTAGTGGGCCGTCTGGCAGCTGCCTGGAGACTGGTCATCAGAGTCTGGCAGTAGACCCAGAGACGCTCCCTACCTTCTGCAGTTCTGAAGTCCCAATCTGGGCGCATAAGTGGGAATGCCTCGTCGATGATGGGCTGAAGGGTAGTGGGTCTTCCATTTTCTCCGAGGACATTTTTCCTGGCTTCATTGAGGATACGCTTTCGTTCTTCCGTTGTGAAGAGAGTGCGGAGTAATTGCTGGCAGTCGTCCCATGTGGGACGATGGGTAAACATAATGGACTCCACTAAACCTATAAGACACTTGGGGTCCTTCAAGAAGGGAGGATTCTGAGTCCTCCAATTATAAAGGTCACTAGATGAAAAGGGCCAATATTGATATTGCTGAGCAATGCCGGTACCGATGGCACGCACAGGCAGAACCGGCACTGCTCCTTCTGAGGTGGAGGAGGGAGCCTCCCCTTCTTGTTCCCTGGCCCCTCGAGACCTTAGCTGCATTCCTCCAGTTCTACCTGGCGCCCAGCATGGGGCCAGGGCGGAGGAGTGTGAGGAAGCTCTTTCCGGCCTCCCGCCTCCCTCTGCTGAAGAATCTGGGGAAGCTGCAGCCGCCTGGTTCCCGCTGGGTTCCCTAGCCACATTTTCTATCCTCCCGGCAGCTTCACCCCTCTCCTCTGCATATGGGAGTGACTGCTCAGTTGGCGGGAGGGGGTAAAGAGGAGAACTGTCGGGGAGGACAGGCGGCGCACTTGGGCGCACAGGATTTCTGGCCCTGTGATCAGAGGGCTTTAATTTTTCCTGGGCAACTAGGACGGAGGTCTTTTGTGGGTCAGTATGAGGTTTCTCCTCCAAAAAGGCCTCCAACCAGGAAGGGGGATTCTCGGCCAAATTTTCCCAGACAAGAATATAGGGAAGTTGGTCAGGGTGGCCCTCAGGACCTGGCCGGGAGATAATGGCTTTGATCTTGCCAATAAGGTCCAAAGAAAGAGACCCCTGGGCCGGCCAGCCTACTCCGAAGGAAGGCCACTCAACGGAGCAAAAGGTGTTGAGCTTACCCTTCTTGATGCCAAGGCTCATACTTAAGGCCTGTTCCTTCACCTTGGGGAAATGGGAGAGTATCAGACTCTTAGGAGTAGCCTGAGTCTGACCCATGGTGAGAAAGAAGAAGGAAAAAGAATATGAGGGAGACAAAGGCGAAGGATGAAGATGCCACTTCAAACAAAATGACTGTTGTATGTGCTTGTGAACGAGTGCCTGTCGTTGCACAGTTTTTCTTCCGCGGGGGACGTGAATTTATCGGGGATTTGCAGCTGTGACCCCCTTATCCTGTCACGGGAGTCTTTTAGCGGTGGGCGCCCTAATGGCTCTTAATTGCCCAACCCGTGCCCGCGGGGAATGATGTGGTGGCAGAAAGGAGGAATGGAGAGAACAGGAGAACCTTAGAACAAGGAAACTTAAAATGAGAAGTGCAAAAAGAAATATAAACCAAAACCAAAACACAGTAAAACAATCAATGATAACACCAAGCACACACACCAAATCTGATCGCACTCGTTCGGACCGGTCCTTCTCTCACTCTGGTGCACACCACACTCACCACTTTCAGGGTCCTCAAAAACTCTGGTAATTCTCCCGAAGGGCGTCCACTCGGACTGCCGCAGGGTGACAAGCTCGATCTTTTCCTCTTCAGGCGCCAGTTTTCTGCTGATCGGATTTGCCTTCCTATGGCCGAGTCACTAGGACCCTAGGGCCAGGATTGGTTACCTGGGCTTTTTCCCAGGGTCACTAACCTGGGGGCCGGGACTACCAGCCCGGACTTCCTCACTAGGGACCACTAACCCGAGACCATACACGGGATGGCGACTCCAGCTTTATAATGGATTTATGCAGACCCTTGAATTACACTGCCCCGTCCGGACAGTTAGACCTTGCCTCCAGCTGTCCTTTGTTCTCAGGGAAGCCGCTCGTATCCCGGACGAGCCCCCAAATGTTAGGGTTTGGGCTTCCGAGGCTTCTCCAGAGAACAAACTACACAGGCATAGAGATGTAAATTCAAGCAAAGTCTTTATTCAGCCAGCTAGCTGGGGTCCAAGTATCAGCCCGACGCAGCGGGTCTCAACAAGGACCCCGAGCACTCAGAGCCAAGGGTTTATATAGCATTTTCAAAGCACTTAACTCATAGTAATTTTCCACAACTATACATTATTCTTGCAAGACATACATCCTGGGGTTAAGCAAGGGCAGGATAAGACTACTCCTCAATGGTTAGGGAGGTTCTGCACGATAAGCTTGGTATGTAAGATTAACTGACCAAGGTTAGCTGACCAAGGATCACAGCTGCCCACCACCCAGTGCTCATGATTAACTTGTTTTTCAAGGCCTTACCCAGGCCCAGGATTTTTTGTTTTTTTTTCTTCTTCTTCCTGAGTCACACCCTCAGAAAATGGTTTCTAGATTTCTAAGATGGCTATGCTTATGCTAATTTACTAATCTTACTAATGCTTAGATTCTACATTTCCCCACTTTCCTTTGACCATTCCAATCATGGAATGTTTGTTTCTTCCTGCTGTGTGAGTGAATGATGCTGAGGTCTCAGCATTAGCACCTGAACAGCACTCACTCTTTCCCTAACAAAGGCTATTAGCCGGTTTAAGATACAGGGACCTAAAGTGAGAAGCAGTATAAAAATAAGCAAGGGCCCTGCCAGGGTGGATATCAGGGTTGTAAACCATGGGGATTTAGTAAACCAGGATTCAAATAGCCCTTGGCTGGCCTCTTGCTCTCTCTTCCTTTGATCTGGCCTCTCTCTAAGTTTAGACATTGAATCTCTTACTATTCCAGAATGGTCTGCTGTTAAGGTTTATCTAAGTTTTATTAGTTCTTTTTCCTGACTCTTAATGCTCTCTGCACTCCTTTACAATACTACATGAACGTATCAGTCTATAGAAAGGAATAAAGAGCATAGGAAATGGAAGTTGTGGTTACATTTTTTATTATATGTAAATAATTCCTCAATAAGGATTAAAAAAATAAGTTCTCAGTCTCACAGTCCATTTCAAGAATTCAATAGCCCCATGGGCAGTGACTGTTATACAAGACAGCACAGATATGGAACATTCCTATCATCACAGAAATTTCTGTTTGATTGTGCTGACTAAATGATATGGTGGTCCAAACTCAGGACCCCATTATGCTCAGAAAAGGTATGAAAAAGAAGGCAGCATTTTCCAAAAGCTGATCCTGATATATATTTAAAATAGGAGGATAAGAAACATCATAAAATCACAATAATGCAACTAGTAGGTACATCTGATAGGTAAACCAATATAATTTATTTTGAATACTCATAGATATAAGTAGTTATAATTCACATAGGAAGATTCAGTTGTCTTGCTCCATGTGTGATTATGTGATTTTTATTTCTCCAGTGGTCATAGTTTGGACTATTCTACCTGTACCCTCACAAAACCACCACCACTTTGAGAGCATCACTACTAATGCAGAGTATATATTAAAGTTGCAAAAAACAGGAGAAAAATTATGAAGAATCCATTATCCTTTCTTAAAAAAATTTATTCAGACCAGAGCAACTTGTCATTTCTACCACTGTTCCTGATTTAAGGTCAAATTTTCCTCCCCTTACTAATGCAGATGTGTAATGGTCTCCTTTCTATCCTGACAGAAAGAAAGATGTTAGAACAGCCTGACAGTTTTCCTTGCTATTGTTCCTCCATGATCACATGAAAAACAATGGACAAGTTTCCCCATATTACCCATGGCCTAAGGTAAAGATCACCTTTCAGATTTATTTTAGATTATCTCCTCACCTTCATGAAGATGCCCTAAACATTTGAAAGTTCCCTTTTCGACTCTGTAGGGGGCTAATATCTTTATTTCTCCTCAAGGAGACATTGATAACATAATCCAATTTAATAATTTGCATAAAAGTGAAGAACAATGGATTTTTAAAATTCTAGTTGTGAGGAAGTGAAACCACACAAGGCCTCCATTCATATTTATTGCACTTATTTTTTTAGGTGCATTTCTAAAACTAGATTGCAAGCTTTTCAAATAATTCAACACTTTAGAGGACAAAGGAAACCTACCATCTCCTTGGCAACTTTCTCAGTCATATTGGAGCACATGCAGAAAACTTTAAAAGCCTTCAGAGAAAATTGGTTCTTCCCTATACCAGCTTCCTCTTTTATTGTCCTCTTTCCCAAGTTTCAAGGCATTTATCCTAGGGTACAACACACAACATAACTGTATTTCTGTATCTTTTCTAGGCTAGATTAAAAATCTGTGAGTGAAATCACTTGTTTGGTCCTGCACTGACTTCCATTCAACCTTCCACCCTCTACTTACCCAATAGTACTATGTATTATCTACTTATTAATTCCCTCAAAAGATGCTAAGTAAGATAGTTCTGTCATTCTCTTTTTACATCATAGGGAAGCTGAGTTTCAGAAAGGGTCAAGTGAATTAAGTAGATTAAAAATCAGGCTTTTTGGTCCCACTGCTGAACATTTAAATAGTAGGTTCATGGGCTTTCTGACTCTAAGAGATTATTCCAGTAGTTGCCTCTTATCTGTGGTTTCACTTTCTGCAGTTTCAGTTACCCACAGTCAGCTGTGGTGTGGAATCAGATGATCCTCCCTCTAACCCACTATCAGAAAATGCATAGTAGATGAATGCTCCATCACAATCCTACACTGTTCACCTTGCTTCACATCATTAGGTAGGCATTTTATTATCTCTCATCATCACCAGAATAAAGGTGACTACAATACAATATTTTGAGAAAGAGAAAGAGAAACTACATTCACATAACTTTTGTTATAGTAGATTGCTATACTTGCTGTATTTTGTTATCACTTATTGTTAATCTCTTCTTGTGCCTATTTACAAATTCAACGTTTTTAATAGCTATGTATGTATAAACAAATATAATATATATAGATTTGGCACTATCAGCAGTTTCAGGCATCCACTGGGGGTCTTGGAATGTATCTATTCCAATCTGTTGCAGGCTTTTCTAGCCTTGCAAAGTTGCTTAATATAAAACTTTGAAATAATTATTATATATAATAAGTGAAAAAACAAAATTTATTTTGGTTTTGGTCACTTCAAGTAATTTTCAAATAATGGTTTATGTGTATGGAATTAATTTCATTTCCACTCACACATTTATCAGCTATTCATAATTTTTGTTTGTGTCTCCCATCTAAAATAATTTTACTGAAACACTCCCAGTGAGGCCCCTGATCATTCAGTTTCTTTCAATGCATTGGTTTCCCAGTGCTACTATAACAACTGCAACTGGGTAGTTAAAACAACTGAAATGTATTTTCTCACAGCTCTGGAGGTCAGAAGTCTGAAGTAAAGGTGTCAACAGGTCCTCACTACCTGCAGGTATACTAGGAAGAAACCTTCAATAATTCTTCCTAGCTTCTTGTGGTTTTTAATCCATGTATTCTTGTAATTTCTTGTTTTGCAGTGACATCACTCCAATCTCTGCCTTCATCCTGATGTGGTCTTCTTCCCAGTGTGCTGTCTCCATGTTTCTGCATCTAAATCTCCCTCTTCTTTCACTGAATTAGGGACCCTAATACAATATACTGTAATCTTAACTTGATTAAATATTTGAAGACCCTATTTTCAAATAAGGTCATGCTCATGGGGTTAGGACTTGAACATAGTATTTTGGAGGGTATAATTCAACTGACAATATGCAATCTTAATAAATATTTCCCATATTCTCTTTGATGCACTTGACACTATTGACTTTTTCTCTTTGAAACATCACCCTCTTTCCTCCCATGATACTTAATTACTGTTCTTAATCTTCTCTACTTTCTTAAATTATGTCTTCTGTTTTATCTTCTTCTTGTTTCCTATATGGTATTCCCACAGTTTGTCTTTAGTTTTTTCTCTTTCATAGTCTCAATCTCCATGCATTTAATAAGCACACACTGTAACTATTTATGCTTATGTTTGCTGGACACTGCCTATGTAGAGAAAAATAATCACAGCTCCTACTCGGGAATTTATGCCAAAATGGAGGGACACATGTAAATATGCCAGTAAGTATAACACTGAGTAGAAAAGGAACATAAATAATGAAACAGTAAAACCCTCATAATTGAGAAGACACTCAACTAAATTTTGAAAAAATGAGTAAGCATTCAACAGGCTACTTTTCATGCATTTACACTACACTTTCTTTTTCTTGGTAGTAAGGTATTAATTACAGAGTATATTTCTTTCATAGATTAAATAATATTCATATTACTATTTTACCTTGTGTTAACTTTTTAATAATCTTCTTTTAGTTTTCAATTCATAGAAATGTTGTGAAAATAGTGCAGAGAATCCCATAATACTTATACCCAGTTTTCCCTATTGCTAACATCTTACATTAAAATGTACATTTGTCACAACCAATAAACCAATATTGATACATTGCAATTCAATTCCATGTTTTATTCTGTGGAGAAAGTGAAGGTTCCTGTGGCCAGGATTCTCACCTGGCCCTGGTCGGCTAGCTCACTACACATGTGTGGGTGATACGTTGCTATTGACTGTATATATAGAGCTCTGCCCAGTGCTCTGGGCAACATGGTACCATGGCTGCAAGGCTGCAGGAGAGCAGAGGCTGGAGTGGTGGCAGCACCGAGGACAGAGACTGAGACAGCTGCAGGGGTGGTGAGGCCCAGAGGCAGAGACTGGCTTGCTGCCTGCAGACTCGCTCTGAGTGGACAGGATTCTAGTGATTGACTTCCCACCATGGGAATTAAGTTGGGTATAAATCCTTTCACCCCAAGAACATTCCACTGCCATTCCTCAGTCTCATGGAATCCACAGTGAACTTACCCGGGGCTGAGACCCATTGGCAGGACACTGTCCTTTCTCTTTTCCATGATCTCACCCATGGTATCATGTTACACTTAGTCAGGCTCATCTAGACCATGATAGTTTCTTAGACTTTCCTTATTTCCTTCAGTTCTGATCAGATGTTTAGAAGAATGCCCTTCAGATGGGGTTTGTCTGATGTTTATCTCTTGATTATATTGAGGTTATGGGTTTTTAGAGGATGATCACAGAAAGGAATACTAATTCTCATTATATATCAAAGATGCATTGGTGATATTAACATGAATTATCTGGTTGGTGTTTGTCAGGTTTCTACACTATTGTCACTGGCCAGAATGCTGTTTTTCCCAGGATCATGTCTCAGAGGTGATGAAGAATACAGCCAGCAGACGTGAGTATGGAGCAACCAGCGAAGCTTTTAATGAGTGAAAGAGAAAGCAAGTACTCCTGCTAGGTAGGAGAGGTTCCAAGAGATGAAGCCATCAGGGCTGTGGTGTTTGGGGTTTATATTGCCTCCCAAGAGGAGAAAGTCCCACCCCCTAATGACATCACCCCTCACTCCTGATTGGCTGAAAGTACAGCAATCCATTTGCTGGGGCATAACCAATCCAAGCAGCTGAGGTTATCTAAGTGTACTGGCTGGGCTTCATTCGCCCAGGGCACAACCAGTCAGAGCAGCTGATGTCTGTCTACGTGGTTGAGCTGAATTGGGGTTTTTTGGGACTTGTAAGGGCCCTGTCCCACTATCACCTGCCTCACTATCGTTATGTTTTTCATTTTCTATATTTATTGGAAACAAGATGCTAAGCATAGCTTATATTCAAGAGGTGGGGATTTAAGCTCCACCTCTTTGAGGGGAGACTATTTACATAAATTATTTACAATTCTTTAGTATGGAAATTTGTTTCTTCAGTTCCATTTACTTACTTATTCAATCATTTGTGAATATCAGTATGGATTTATAGATGTTTGGTATATTCTTAGGATGATAATCCAAGCCTAAAAACAAGAAACAATTTCAAGAGGCAAAGTGTTTATTTGGGATCAAAGAATTGCAATTATTGGTACACAGACAAGTATAATCTTAAATAGTGTCCTGATTACAGGAGGTGGACTCATGATTTTTTTATGGGAAAAAAGGAACTATATTAGGCAATTGTTTTTAATAATTCATTGATGCTACAAACAAGGCTGGATTTGCACTTCATCAATTGGTCAGGCAAAGTAGTCACTAGACAAAAGTTCACTTATATCAGTCTTTTGAAAGAGGATATTTTCATTCTTACTGACTTCTTAGAATGTTGACAGTTTGCCCCAGTGTAAAAATTCAGAGAACAGGATGTGCAAGGAGTTCTGAAATGGCTGCTCCCGCTCCATTTAAAAATAGCTCTACTTATGTCATTTTTTTCATGAACACTATTTATTTTATGTCAAATTGCTCCCACTTTGGCCTTTGAGAGTTATCCTAGTTTGACTCTTGTGTACTTTTGGCATGTTCTCATCATTTGGGATTTTTAGCACTTTGCTACCCAGGTGCTACATGATGATTCAGGATCATCTTATGTATTCCTTGCCCCAGACCTAGAATCAGACATTTCTCCAAGGAGCCTTGATTCCTTTTATTAGCAGATAGTTTTTTATGCTGACTGTGCTTATTGTTGTTACTGGGGTGTTATTGCTTCTAAGCTTTTTCAGCCAGCAATATTCTAGGAAATATACGAATGTACACAAATCTATCCATATACACATATCTATAATAATTCCCACATCTACCCATCTCTACCTATATTAAGCTAAACATGAGTTCAGACTAATGGATCTAGCTCTAATCCAATACTACGTGGTTTATTTCTAGCCTTCTTCCTCCCGTTCCAATAAAGAGAAGCCTGGCTTCTCCCATCTGAGATCTACTTCCTTCTGCTTAATCTCAGTATACATGTACAATGTTTTCAGAACTATTAACCCACACCCACATGAGAAATAACTTCACCAACTAGAGTACTATTGTGTACAGTTCCTTTGCCTGTAGTCTTACAGTTGCCATAACTTTCAAAGTTACTTATGTCTGCACCTTTTCTCCCTCCCCCTTCAGTGAGGTTAGGTCATACATTTGTAATAGCTAATTTTTTTCTTTTATTACTATTATTATTATTTTTTTATTAAAGTGTCATTGATATACAATCTTATGAAGGTTTCACAAGAAAAACAATGTGGTTACTACATTCCCCCTTATTATCAAGTCCCCCCATACCCCTCTGCAGCCACTGTCCATCCACATAGTAAGATGCCACAGTCACAACTTGTCTTCTCTGTGTACACTGTCTTCCCCATGACACCCCAACACACCATGTATCACCACCATTTTCCAACAGTATTTGCTCACTTCATGTCTCTATACCACATTTTTGTGTTTCTCAAAATATTTCAAACCTTTTCTTCTTTTTTATTTTATTTTTTAATTGGAGTATAGTTAGAATAGTATATTAGTTTTAGATGTACAACATAGTGACTTGATTATTATATACCTTATTAAGTGTTCGCCACGGTAAGTGTAGTTACCCCATCTACCATACCAAGATATTACAATAATATTGGTTATATTCTCTGTGTTGTACTTCCATTCCTAAGACTAATTTATTTTGTAATTTGAAGTTTGTACCTCTTTATCTCTTTACCTATTTCACCTGTGTCCCTTCACTTTCCCCTCCTCCTGGTAACCAACGATTTGTTGTCAGTTTTTATGGAGCTATTTATTTTTTGTTTGTTTGTTTCTGTTTTTTTAGGTTCCACATGTAGGTGAAATCATATGGTGTTTGTCTTCTCTGTCTGACTTACTTTGTTTAGCATGATGCTGTCTAGGTCCATGCACTTGTTACAAATGGCAGGATTTCCTTCTTTCTTATGGCTGAATAATATTCCAATGTGTATATGTACCACATCTTTATCCATTCATCTGTTGATGAACACTTGGGTTGATTCCATATGTTGGCTTTTGTAAATAATGTGGTAATGAACATAGTTGTCCATGTATCTTTTTGCATTAGTGATTTTGTTTTCTTTGGGTAAATTCCTAGAGTTGGAATTGCTGGGTTGTATGGCATTTCTATTTTAGTTTTTTTGAGGAACCTCCATACTATTTTCCACAATGGCTGGATTGATTTACATTCCCACCAACAGTGTAGGAGGCTTTCCTTTTCTTCACATCCTTGTCAACACTTGTTATTTCTTATCTTTTGGATAGTGGCCATTCTGACTTGTGTGAGGTCATATCTCACTGTGGTTTTAATTTGCATTTCCCTGATAATTAGCAATGTGGAACATTTTTTCATGTGCCTGTTGGCCATTTGTCTGTCTTTGGAAAAATGTCTGTTTTTTCAAAAAAGGCCCTCTCCTCATTTTTTAGTTGTTTTTCTTGGTGATGAGTTGTATGAATTCTTTATATTTTTTGGATATTAACCTCTTATTGGGTAAATCATTTGCAAATATATTCTCCCATACAGTAGAGAAGGTTTTGTTTTATTGAGGGTTTTTTGTTTTGTTGAGGGTTTTCTTTGCTGTGAAGAAGGTTTTAAGTTTGATATAGTCTCACTTGTTTAGTTTTGTTTTTGTTTCCCTTGCCTGGGGAAACGTATCCAGAAAAATATTCATGACATTGGTGTTTAAGAGTTTACTGCCATGTTTTCCTCTAAGAGTTTTATGGTCTTATGTCTTACATTTAGGTCATTAATCCATTTAGAGCTTACTTCTGTGAGTGATCTATTTTTATGCTCTTTCATGTAGATGTCCAGTTTTCCCAATACCAGTTATTGAAAAGACTGTGTTTTCTCCATTGTATAGTCTTGCCTCCTTTGTCATATATTAATTGACCATATATGCATGGGTTTATTTCTAGGCTCTCTATTCTGTTCCACAGATTTATTTGCCAGTACCATACAGTTTTACTCATTGCAGCTTTGTAGTAGAGCTTGAAACCAAGCAGGTGATAGCTGCAGTGTTGTTTGTCTTTCTCAGGAATGCTTTGGCTATTTGGGTTCTTTTATGCTTCCTTATAGATTTTGGGATTATTTGCTCTAGTTCGCTGAAAAATATCATTGACATTTTGATAAGGTCTGCATTGAATCTGTAAATTGCTTTGGGCAGGATGACCATTTTGACAATATTAATTCTTCCTATCCATGGCATGGGGTAGATTTTCATTTATTTGTGTCTTCATTGATTTCTTTCATCACAATCTTATAATTTTCAGAGTACAGGTCTTTCACTTCTTTGGTTATGTTTATTCCTAGGTATTTTTATTCTTTTTGATGCAATTGTAAATGGAATTGTTTTCTTGATTTCTTTTTCTGCTAGTTCGTTGTTAGTACATAGGAATGCAACAGATTTCTGTGTATTGATTTTACAACCTGCAACTTTACTGAATCATTTATTAGTTCTAATACTTTTTTAGGGTATTATATTTTCTATACATGGTATCATGCCATCTTCAAATAATAGTGACAGTTTTACCTCTTCCTTACCAATTTGAATGCCTCTTATTCCTTTTTTTTTCTTTGCCTGATTGCTGTGTCCAGGACTTTCAGTACTATTTTGGATAAAAGTGGTGAGAGTGGCCATCCTTGTCTTGTTTCTGATCTAAGGGGAAAAGCTTTCAGCTTTTTACCATTGAATATGATTCAAACCTTTTCATTACTATTATATTTCTTATGGTGATCTGTGACAATGAACTTTGATATTACTAATATTATTGTTTTTGGGTCACATGAATGTGCCCATATTAAGGTAAACTGAACTGATAAATGTGTGTGTTCTGATTGCTCCACCCAATGGTCAATCCCCTATCTCTCCCCTTCTAATAGTTAACTCTTTTATTTCATTTTGCATTCCATTCAGAGATCCTCCTACCTCCTAACTGATTTTTTTTAATTTTAAATATAATAATGTTTAAATTTTATGCTGTAAAGTTTAATGAGCTTTTGACAAATGCATAATGCCATGTATTCATCACTATAGTATCATACAAAAGTTTTACTGCCCTAGGAAAAAAAATCCCCTGTGCTTCACCTAATAAAATTGTAAATTCCTAACTCACTAATTTTTATTCCCTGCCTCCCTTATTCTCCATTAAATTTCTTACTATTCTGGTTAATGCCCTAAAGTACCTCTCCTCTGAATTATTATAATGGAGACTCCAAAATAGGGGAGTATAACATTGAAACATTCACTTTGTTACTATATAAGGAATTACAGCTCTGCAAAATTACATATTTTCAAGTTCTACTTAATACATCAATGGGCCAAGTCAACAAAACAATTCTGGTCAGAACTTAACACACATATAATAAATTTGCCACCATATCCAAATTTTATACAGATTATTTCTTTATCTTAAGTAATCTTATTTGCTACAGCATTGTTATAATTGTGGCTACCATGTCATATGCTGACATTCATAGAAATTCTTTCTATGTTTCATCATTATACATCAAATTTCCACCTATTCTTTTTTAATCCAGTTTCTTTAAAAAAACAAGTGAATGCAAATTTTGCCAAATACATTTTCATGATATATAGAAATATCAGATGGATTTTTTTTCTCTTGACTTACTACCATAGTTATATGAAGAGACTTCCCAAATTTAGGCATCAGTTACTGGTTAACAGGCAACTCAAACCTAACACATATAAAGCAAAACTCTTAGTTAATCACTTAATCCCAAAGAAGTTTACTCTAGCCTCATCTTCCCACCATGACAAATGTTAACAAGATTTTAGACTAGGGCATAAAATCAAGGAGTCATTTTTGGTTTCTCATTTTTGTTCTTAAACCCTTAGCTAATGCATTATAAGGCCTGTTCAGCCTATCCACAAAATATATTCCAAATCCATCTCTTTTCACCTATTGCCTTATACTGCTTAATTTTTCTCCATAGCTTACATATGTTTATATACCTAAATCTCTGGTATATTTACTGGCCATTTCTTTTTACCTCTGTGTAATGCCTATTTATTAGTGTGCACATTTCAAAGAATGTTTGTCTTCTCGATAACTGATTTGTAGTTCCTTATAAAATGATAATATGTGTTACTAACAACTATCTGTGTAGTTTTTGTATTTTCATAGTTTTGGAGTCTGCTTGATAAAAATATTAATTTTAATGTACTTGAAGTTACTCATAATCATAGATTAGACCTTTGTGTAAGAAACAATTCTTTATAATTGAGAGCACAATGGTTTTATAGTTTCTTGTAAATTTTCAAAATGTACCCTTCATGTTTATGTTTTTAAACCATCTAGAATTGAGATTTTGTGGAGGGATATGAAGAATCCAGTATGATTTTCTCCAAAATGGATAACCAATTTTCCTAATATCATTTATATGCAAGCCATTCCTCTACACAATTGACTGGTAATGTCACCTTCATCATATATTATATAGGCATATATAAATGATAGCTTGCAGGGCTCTCAATTTTATTCCATTGATCAATTTGTCTCCCCATTGGCAATATTATTCTTATTATTACAACTTCCAAATAGATCTTGATATTAGGTAAAACAATTTCTCCACCGTATTCTTCTAGAATATTCTGGAAACTTTGCTTTTCCAGTAATTTGAATTTGCTGGAATCATTTGAGACATTTATTGGAGCTACATTTAACATACATCAGTATAGACAGAATTTACATTTTTCCCTGTCTACCAATAAAGCATAATTCCATTTTGGTTTTCTTTGGATATTCCAACAAAATTTAATAATTTTATCCACATAGGTCTTAAGCCACTTTTGTTCTATTCATGCTTACATAATTTTTACATGTCTACATCATTGGCAAAGATCCCTAGAAAATCTTTGAAAGCTTAGTATAGGCATTCCTTTTTTTCTTTCTGATAATAAAAAGAATGGTTTGGTACATTTTCTTTAAGATTGTTTGCTACTATCCTACGTTCAGGAAACTTTCATATGTATCTTGGTTTTTTTTATGTTTTTCTGTCAATGGTGTTTCATTGTATCACTGTTTTCTGCATTAATTTAGTTTATTACACATTTTCCTTCCTTTAATCTGGTAAATATTTATAAATTTTATGAATTTATAATAGCAACACAACCTTATATTACTGCAATAAATTCAAATTACTCATGTTGTATTGTTTTTGACATATATTGCTGCATTTGGTTTGCATTTGCTTTGTTTTGCATTTGTTTTCATAATTCACATCAGCCTATAATATCTCTTTCTAATATTAGCCAAACCTAATTTGGTTAATAAGTTATACTGGTCATGTAAAGTGAATTTTGGAGTTGTCCCTCCTATTTTTGTACTGTCTGGAAAACCTTGTATAAAATTGGAATCATCTGTTCCTTGAAAGTATGGTATAATTTGCTCTAAAATCATCTGGACCTTGTTTTTCTATATTGGTTGAGTTTTAACGGTAGATTCAAACATCTTAATAGTTATTGGGCTATTGTGGTTTCCTCTTGATACAGTTTTGCAAATTTTGTAAATTTCCTGCCATATATGCTTACAGCCTATTGTCATCATCAATTATAGCTGTATCTGTAATTATGTTCCTTATTTTCATTCTCAACATTGCATATGTGTGCTTTCTTTTTTCTTGATCAGTATGGTAACCTTAGCTTTTGATATGCTTTTTACTCTGTCTTTATTTTCTACCATTTGATTTCTACTATTATACTTATTATGTTTTCCTACATTGTTTATATCTATTGTTATTTTTGAACCTTCTTAAGTTGTCAAATTTTCCTCAACTATTACTTTTCCTACACCTTGTGAGTTTTGGGTGTGAAATTTTTATTTAATTCCAAAAAGTTTAAAATTCACTTGCTACATCTTTCTTAGTCCATAGATTATTTTGAAATGTGTTTTGAAAATTTCAAGTAAATTAGAGATTTTAAAAAATTGAGTATAACTTAATTATATGATGGTCAAGTAAAGTTTTGTGTATACTGAGTTTTTAAATTGTATATAAACAATTTTTGTAAATTTCTGTATATGCATGAGAATAATAAAACCCTTATGGGGGCACAGCATTCTGTATGTGTCCATTAAATCAACCCTGCATTAAGCTTTCTCCTAACTTTTTTTCTCCTTGATTTTTTTCTCTATTTGATCTATTTCCTGATTAATTGGACTTTTAGCACCATGTGGTAACTCTGTTTTTCTATAGTAATGATTTTTGTCCTAAATTCCATTTTGTATAATATTTATATTACTATACCATATTACTTTTGCTTAGTATATACTGATATAGCTATACCTATCTTTTTTGCATACCTATCTAATCTTCTTTCAGATTTTCTATATCTCTGTATATTTAGTCATGTCTCTAATGTAGCAGATACGGTTGGGCCATATTATTACCTCTAGCTAATGAATTTTAAAAATAAGTGATATGTGTCACTTCCTGGCTGGAACATTTAATGCCAAGTGCAAGGTACTCCAAAGTGCTTTTTCCTTACAGCATGGTGGTCAAGAACACCCCATAAGCTGACTGTAGTGTAGACAGCATGGAGAGCTGACCCTATTGAACAAAAAATGAACCTTGTTATTTTAAACCACATTTATCTTTGAGAGTAATGTAGACAAAAGGTTTACAGTTATGAATGTAGTGACAATAGCGTATACTTATGAATTATTGGAATAATCTTTTGATTATAGTTTATTTCAATATAATTTATATGCAGTAAAATTAATGATATTTTATTATAAAATTCAGTGAGCTTTGGCAAATGCATACTGTCATGTAACTACCACCACAATCAATATAGAATATTTCTATCTTTATGAGAGTTCCTTAGCATATTTTTCTATTCAATCCCCCCTTTCCATTCCTTCTCAAACATTAATTTGATTACTATTTTTCTAACTTTCCTTTTGCCTGACTTGCAAATAGGTGCAATTTTAATGTATGCAGTCATTTTTCAAGTTTTCCATTTAGGAAAAATGATTTTGTGATTTGTTCATGATGTTACTTATACCAGTAGTTCATTCCTTTTTATTGCTGAACAGCATTCAAGTGTATGGATACATAGCTAAAAGCCTTGATATCAGTCCAAATATTAATAACTCTAGTGCTGCCCTGAAGCCCAATATGTCCTTCAGACCCCATGATATTACAAATACCTATGTATAGCCTCACAGTTTTTCAGTTGAATCCTTTGGTAAGACCATCAGTACCCCTCAGCCTCTAAGATTCTGCACTAAAAGACTGCTTCCTGCTGCAGCTATAGCTTGCCCATAGATTCAGATTATTTCACTACAAGTCAGAATTCTGTAATGTAGCCTCCAAATAATATCCTAAACTGCCCCTTGAGACCTTAACTACCCTAAAAACCCATCTTAACACACAAATACAACATGGTTCACTATAAAACAGCCTGCATTCAGAAAGGACACATTCAATGGAATGATACAATCTTCCAACATAATAATGGATTTCCAATAGCCCACAATATTGATGACTCTGCAAAATGGGCTGAATATTAAATGATATTCCTGGACATTGAGCATATCATCTTAGTACTAACCAAAATTTACCTTCACATAGACTCATTGGCCAACACTGATGCCCTAAAAATTGTCAGACTATTGGCAAAACTCAGGACTAAAAATATACGTATATGAAACCAGGTATAACAACTTACTCATGGACTTAATCTTTACATTGCACATGTGTATGCCCCAAAAAACTACATTTAAGTAAAAGTATCTTCACTGAAAAAGCCAATAAAGATGTAGAGCTAATATTTTTACTGTTGTCCTCTCAATATGCTCAAAACTACCAATATAATGAAACCACTATAAAGTCAGTGTTATTTTTAAAGCTTTTGCTATTTGTGATTACCTCTATAGGGCCAATTGATCTGTCTTAAAATCCTTATAAGTTTCACATGGTCATACCCCCTTCTGCCTTGGCAATTCTCCTAGATACTTATGAATCAGGAAGCAGAAAATGAGAAAATTTTAAGAAACATTAAACCTCCCCCCTTTTCATAAAAATATTGCTAAATATGTGTAACATCTTCCTTTCATGAGTGTGTGTGTATATGTGTGTTTGTGCCTGTTGTGACCTCTGAATATATATGGGCAATTTTTAAAATGCTTTCTTTAACCTCAGTGGATGAAGGGAAAGATCATTCAAACAAGGATACATGAATAGGACCTGAACTTGGACATCGACTTTGTCTCAAGTGGCTTTATGAATACCTTATTTGTCCCCAGAGATTGCTAATGAGAACAGCATGAATACTTTTGTGTCCCTATGAAACTCATCATTCTGGACATAGGATAATCAGACTATCTCATTCCTAAGAAGGAATACAGCCTTTAATCTGTTGGGTGTGAAAATTCCCAACACTGGGTGGGAGGAAGTGAAAGCATAAATAATTATTTATTTTTCTATTACAGCTATATACAAATACTCTCAAATATCTATCCCTTTTTCTCTCTCTACTTCTTCTGGTACCCTTATAATGTGAATATTGCTGCATTTGGATTGGTCACACAGTTCTCTCAATATTCTTTTATTCCTAAAGATCCTTTTTTCTCTCTGTGCCTCAGCTTCTTTGTATTCCTCTTCTCTAATTTCTATTTCAGTTACCATCTCTTCTACTACATCTAATCTGCTTTAAAATCCCTTCATTGTAGGTTTCATTTCAGATACGGAATTTCTTAATGATTGAATCTCCATCATAAATTCGTCCCTGAGTTCTTTTTCTGTACCTCCATGAGCATGTTTATGATTTTTATTTTGAACTCTCTTCAGGAAGACTGGTGAGTTCAGTTTCACTTGGCCCTTTGTCTACTGTTCATGAAATTTTGTTCTGAACCAGGTTCCTCTGACATTTCATATTTCTATATGGTGCCCTCTAGTGCCCAGAAGCTCTAGTCTCTGGAGCTGCTCAACCCCTAGAGTGAAGTTGGGGATCATAGGGGAGCGATGCTGGTGCCTGGGGAGAGGAAAGAGCTGTTTCCTGCCTTATGGCTGCAGTGCCTGTCTCCACTGTCAGAGCCAGTGGGCCAAGCACACAGGTGTAAGCCTCTGTGCTTTGCATCTCTAGCTGTCATAGGTGAGACCTCCCTCTGGCTGGCCTGACACCAGCACAGTGACTGCCAGTTTTGGAGCCAGTGCTGACAGACTGGGAGGAAGGCACAGTAAGGTGCATATCACAGTGGCGGGCCTCAGAGCTGAGTAGCCAGCCAGGGGGATGGAGAGCCTGAAGCTTCTGAAAGTTCCCAACCTGCTGGGCAGAGCACACCCAGACAACCTTGTCCACCTATCCCTTCTCCTGCATAGCAAGCTCCATGCAAACCCTGCCCCTTCAGCAGCCCTCTTGCTGTTAGGAAGCCTCTCAGACTGCCTGCCTTTCCTTTGTTTCAGAGCACCAGGATGTGGATCCTTGTCCTCCACAAACAGCTGGAATCTCAGTCTCTAAGTATTCTACCTGTCTTAGCTTTCCAACCCCACTAATCTCCAGAGCACCATGCAATGTAGGTTTGTGCTCCCAAAGCAGATTTCCAGGGCTGGGTGTTCAGCAGTCCCAGGCTTCCACCCCCTCCCTACTCCATTTCTCTTCCTCCCACCAGTGAGCTGGAGTGGGGGAAGAGCTTGGGTCCTGCCAAATTAAGGCTTTGGTATGTTACCCTGTTTTGTGAGGTCTGCTCTGTTCTCCAGGTGTATGCAGTCTGGTGCAGCCTTCTTTCCTGTTGCTCTTTTATGATTAGTTGTATTAACTATATTTTCGTATTATATGTGGTTTTGGGAGGAGTTCTCTGTCTCACCTCTCATGCCACCATCTTGAATCGATCTTCCCCTTCTTTCTTTTGATAGCACAACAAAGCTCTGTCCCCACATGACTGAAGCAGTCTGAGGGGAAACAAGGCCTTTATATAATGTCAATATTCCTGGCATCAAGGTTTTCCCCATAACATCAGGTTTACAGATTTTGGGCCAAAGTGTTCCTGTGACTTATTGAAACATTTTTTTTGTTAATTAAATTATGCATTCTCAAACCCACTTTAAAGAAACTTAAATTTGGAACATGAAGTGCAGGCAAGACTGTCTCTCTTGGGGGACTCTCATTCTGCCCAGGGTTTTGCCATGGTTCACACAGACCATCAGTGTCTTGCCTTGTGATGAGAGCTCATGGGACTACTTAACATCAGTGTGTGAATTTTAACTGAAGACCAAATATCTTTAATGGTTTATGACTGTACAGATTTTCCATTTCTTTATTTTTGCCAACTTCTATATTAGATAAATAATAGAAATTCTTCTATATTGGATAAATAATAGGAATTCTAGGAATTTATTTATTTCATACATACTTTCAAATATATTGGTGTAAAGTTGTTCATAATAACCTCATTTGTTTAATCACTGTGGCATTATTTAGGTACACCACTTTATCTTTAATACTGTTTAAATTTGTGCTGTCTTTTCAGTTTTGATTAATCTTATCAGAGGTTTATTCATTTTATTAGTCATTTCAAGGAAGTTAACTTTTTACTTTATTATTCTTCTTTGTTTTTTCCAAATTCATTATTTTCTGTTCTTGTCTTTCTTATTTCCATCCTACTTTTTTTGGACTTACACTGTTGTTCTATTTTTAATTCCATAAGATAGATATTTAGCTCATTAATTTTTATACTATTCTTTTATAACGTGAGAATTTTAAGCTATCCATTTACTTCTATGTATTGCTTCAACCCAACAATCTGAGTTAAGATATATAATATTTCTATTATTCTAAATTTCTAAATATTGTCTAATTTTCATAGTGATTTATTTCATGATCCATGAATTGTATGTGTTTAATTTTGTGTTTCCAAATTTAGTTTCACTGTAGTCATCTTATGTTATTATTGCTTTCTTACTTGCATTGTCATCCATCAGATAATGAAGTTCCTATAATAGCAATTATTTGAAAGTTTTTAAAACTATTTCTAAGAAATGTGCCATTATCAATTTAAAAAGATTTTCTGTATGTGTGTAAAAATGTATATTCTTCAACCTTTAAAGCATGATATTCTCTCTATATTATCAGTTCTAATTTGGTAGTGCTGATCAAACCATTCATATTGCTTGTTATTTTTAAAATATGTCTACTCTGTCAACTACTGACTTACAAAATAACCCAGAATGATGATTCATTTGTCAATTTCTCCTTGAAGTTCTTTTAATTATTTTGCTTTCTCAGTTTCCTTCCTTCCTTTTCTTCTTTCCTCCTTTCCTTCCTCCTTCCTATGATTGATAGATAAAATTGGAAACATTATAGATTAAATGAACATTTTACTATTATGCATGATCCTCCTTAACTCTGTGAATGTATCCCAATGTAATGGCCTTTTTTTTCAGTTAAATTTGACAACAGTCTTTTCACTGCTAAGTTCAGTCCCCAATTAGTGTAATTGTGTTTATCAATTGGTTTGATTTTTCCTTACCACCTTGTAATTATTTCTTATTTCTACTTCTCCTTATCTTTTAATCTTCAGTTTTATTTTGTTATTCAATCTTCTATCTTTATTTTCATCCTTTAAATGGTTATCTTAATATTTTATAATACAAAGTTTATAAATTTAATCTATATTTTAATCACCCTTTCAATGACAGAACATTTTAATACTTAAAAATCTGTTTATGTCTTTCCCAGTTTAGGTGCTCTTATCGTCTACATTTTCATTCTGTCCTTTTGATAAGGAAAATATTCAACACAGTTGACAAGTTCAGCAGAAAACCCTCAGCCCTGTTCACTTTTCTTTCACTCCTCTGGGCTCTTCCTTGGCAAGGTCAGCAGCACACTGCCAGCTGCCCTCCCCTCACTCCTCCGGGTTCCTCTTTCTCTCTGCTTGCTGTGCATGCCAAAAGACCACATATCAAACTAGTATAAATTGCTCCCTTTGCTTGTGCTTGGGACTCAAACCTTTGGAGATTAGTCTCCTCTGAGCCCACCAGTGTGAAATAAACCTCCACCCTCCAAGACCTCCAAGTGCTGCCGGGTTCTTCTGTCAGTGATCCAGTCCAGGTTTTCCTGTTTTCTGTACTATTTGGTTCCCTGATCAAGAAACTGAACTGTGCTGGCCCATTATTGTCACGGGTTTGGGTCAACAGCAGGACAGTGATGGAATGGGAGACCTCAGTGAAAACATGCCCTGCCTGATCGTTCAGCAGTGTCCCACCTGGTCATCCTGGGCCAGCCCCACTCCACTGTTCCCACCAGACTCAGGGAGGCTTGGCAGGTGAGGACCAGTTTCTGACGTTGGATTATGGTAAGGCCCTGGGGACTGACCCTGTCAGTTCCCAGTCTGATCACCTCTTAGAGACTTAGAAGTCTCACAGGTAGGGATTCCCAGGGAGGAAATGTTTAAACTCTGATCTGAGTGTGTGAGTGAGTGTGCAGGGCAGCTGAAGCCATTCAGTCTGCACTGAATCTGTGATTTCACTGCCTGCACTATGGAGTCTGAGGGGGCCCTTCCCCACATTCGTGGTTGGTTGCCCTGACATAATGGTGACTCAGCTTTGGCTGACCTGGCCTGGGACTTCCACGGGTGCACCTTAGTCAAGGCCAACCAAAGTCTCTGTGAGCAGTGCAAATGGATGGGCATCTGACTGGTCTCCTCTCTAGAGGAGGCACTCATCCCTTGTCTGTTGTTGTGGCACCATTACAATGACACGTCAGGGGTCAGGGCACAGCAAACCCACAGTTCTTGATACCATGATAAAAAATTTCAGGAAGGAATTTTGGCAGACTAAGGAGCAAAATTAACTCCTGGTAGGTTGAAAACCCTGTGTGAATCCAACTGGCCTACCTTTAGTGCAGGGTGTCCTCTGGAAGGAACGCTAGATGTCCCAACAGTCTGCCAGATCTGGCGGGTCATCACTGGAGATCCAGGTCATCCTGACCAGTTCCCATACGTTAATTCCTGGTTAGTAGTTGCCCACACTCTTCCCCCTTGGGTGCGATTTGCTTGCAACAGGCAGGGACAAGGTAGGGTCTTAGTTGCCTCAACAAAGCAGCCCACAAAGGATCAACAGAAGCCTGAGTCTCCACAAATTCTTGCTGGTGATCCAGAGGAAGAGCTAACATTGCCCCCACCTTATGCGCCCCCAAGGCCATCAGCACCCAGGTCCCTGGTCCTGGACAGCCTGCCGCCGTCAGCCTCCCTGAAACCTCCAGAACCAGCAGACCCTCTCTACCCTGGACCAGCAGCGAGACTGCACCCTGGGCCAGGAGCAGGCGCCCTTCAGATGCTGGTATGAGAGACATGGGAGCACTAGAGGCATGATGACAATGGGACCACCCAGCCCGGCTGGTCCATGCTTTACTATCAACCCTTCTCCATGACTGGTTTCCTTAATTGGAAACACAACACCCCATCATACTCGGAGAAGCCACAAGCCCTGGTTGATTTCATTAAACTTCTCTTCCAAAACCATCAGCTGACCTGGGAAGACTGCCAAGAGCTTCTCCACACACTGTTCAACATGGAAGAGAGGAGGTGGATTATAAGAGGGGCCCACCAATACCAAGAAGAGCATGCACCAGCCAGGGCCCTTGATCGAGGTGCATGGGCTGAAATCACGGTCCCTGAGTATCACCCCAAGTGGAACTTCATGACCCCTGAGGGACATCACTAGATCTGCCAATATCAAGACCCCTCCTCCTGGGGATCAAAGCTGGGTCCAGAAAAGCCTATGAACATCACCGAAGTATTTTCAGTCACTCAACAACCAGGAGAGTCTCCAGGGGACTACTATGAAAGATGGTGTGAAGCTTATCGCATCTGTACCCTCCTCAATCCTGAGGCACCAGGGAGTCAACAATTGGCCAACACCTCATTCGTGGCCCAAACCACCCCAGACATCCGATAAAAGCTCCAAAAACTTGAAGTCTTTGCCAGAATGAATATCACTCAGCTGATTGAAATTGCCAACAAAGTATATCTAAACAGGGAAATTCAGGCCAATAGAGAAGCTGGAAGAGGAATGAAGAAAAGGCCAGTCTCCTGGCAGCTGCCCTAAAAGAAACAGAAATGACCAAAAGGCAGTAAGAAACCAGCTGCCAAGAGGGGGGAAGCCTAGGACACCCCTATTCAGGGACCAGTGTGCTTACTGTGAAGAAAAGGGGCATTGGAAGAATGAATGCCCCAACCGAGGCAAAGCCCTGAAGGCCAGCCATTACAGGGAGGAAACTCACAGGGAAAGGCCCCCTGGCCTGGCAGGAGCAGACTCAGACTTACAAGGACAGGCTCTCTCATGCTCGGCCCCATGAGCCAATGGTCAGGATGAAAGTGGGGGGCCAAAACATGACTTTTATGGTTGACAAAGAGGCAGAACACTGCGGTCACCCTCCCTCTAACTCCCTTCAGTGAAAAGACTGCAACTATTCTCAGAGCCACTTGGACATAAGCAGTCCAGCAACATGTCTGCCAAGCCTACCAATGTGAACTTGGAGGCCCAAGGTCTGACACGAATTTCTCTACCTGCCCAAATACCCCATTCTTCTCCTCAACACAGATATACTCTCAAAACTTGGAGCTTAAAGAATTTTTGAACCACTGGATGCACCAGCCTTAAATTAAATTCAGGGCAAGAAGAGCCAGGATCCCTCATACTGCCAATAATCACACCCAGGGAAGAGGAGTGGAGGCTATTCTGTACTCAGACCCTCTCAAATAGCCCACCTGAATTCAGAGCTGCTTTCCCCTCGGTATGGGCTGAAGACAACCCACCTGAACTTGCTCATGACTGAGCTCCTGTCATTGTAGAATTGGCTCCAGGGGCCCAGCCACAGAGACAGCAGCAGTACCCCCTCTCACAAGAGATGAGAGCAGGCATCCAGGAACACCTGACCAGACTCAAAAAGACAGGCATTCTAACCGAGTGTCAGTCTCCCTGGAACACCAGTCAAAAAGCCAGGAGGAGGGTACCACCAGTTCAGGGCCTGTGAGCCATCAACAAAGTGACTGTTTCTTTACACTTGGTGGTCCCAAATCCATACACTCTCCTTAGCCAGATCCCAGGGTCTGCCAAATGGTTCACTTGCCTAGAATTAAAGGAAGGCCTTTCCTGCCTCCGGCTGGCCCCCCAGAGCCAGCCCTTATTTGCCTTCAAAGGGACTGAACCGGATATGGGGCAGCAGGGGCAGTTAACATGGATGCGAATCCCACTATCTGGAGAGGCACTGGCTGCAGACCTTGACAGCTTTCCAAGGCAAGTCACATGCTGCACCCACCTCCAGTACGTTGAAGACCTCCTCCACGCCAGTGACACCCAGGAAAATTGTGCAAAAAGCACAAAGGCCCTCCTGCAACTTCTCTCAGACCCAGGATACCAAGTCTCATGGAAAAAGGCACAGATATGCCAGCATCACGTCTGGTACTTGGGCTTCCTCCTGACCCAGGGAGAAAGGGCACTAGGGCTGGAGAGAATACAGGTCATTATTTCCTTAGCCCAGCCCCAGATGAAGAAAGGCATAGGAGAGTTCCTGGGGGCTTCCGGGTTCTGCAGAATCTGGATTCCTAGGTTCTCGGCAATGGCAATACCCCTCTACACCCTCCTAGGGACTCCAGACCATGAGCCCCTGTGTAGGCAGAAGAGGCAAGAGCCACCTTTCTGGGAATAAAGACTGCTTTAAGACAAGCACCTGCCCTAGGCCTGCCAGATACAGAAAAGCCCTTCAATCTCTTTGTACATGAGAAGGAAAAAGTGTCCCTCGGTGTTCTCACACAGACCGTTGGGCCCTGGAAGTGGCCAATCACATCCTGTCAAAGAGACTGGACCTGGTTGCAGCAGGATCCTCAGGGCACTGGCAGCCACAGTTCTACTCATTAAGGAAGCAGAAAACTTACCCTGGGAGAAGAACTAAATGTCAGTGTCTCCCATTCTGTTGTGTCCCTCATGAACACACAGGGACACCGCTCCCTCTACAACTCTTGGCTGGTGCAATACCTAAGGCTCCTCTCTGAAAACCTGCGGGTTGCTCTTGAAACAGTATGGACACTGAATTCAGCAACTTTCCACCCCACTGAAGAGGGGAAACTAGACCATGACTGCTCTGAAGTAACTGATGAAGTCTACTCAAGTTGCCCGAATTTGCAGAATCAAGCAATACAAAATCCAGAACTCACACTATTCAGTAATGGCAGCAGTTACCTACAAGAGGGTATCTGTAGAGCAGGTTATGCAGTAACTACTGCCACTGAGGTCTTAGAAGCAAAAGCCCTCCCAGCCAGATGGTCAGCACAATGGGCTGAACTGCATGCCTTGATTCAAGCACTAAGCATCAGTGAGAGCAAGTGAGCCAACATCTACACTGACTCCTGATATGCCTTTACCACTGTACACATACATGGAGCAATCTACAAGGAAAGAGGTCTTCTTACTGTAGCAGGAAAAGTAATCAAGAACAAGGAAGAAATATTAAAACTCTTCAAGGCTGTTTGGCTCCTAGAAGGAATAGCAATTCTGCATTGCAAAGGATACCAAAAGGGAAACAACCCTGTAACACAGGGGAATCAACTGGCAGATGAGCAGCTAAAGCAACAGCCAATAAGGAGACGGGTAAGCTCCTTCCCTCACTATGGCCCTAACACCCCCTGTGAAGGCCCCTCTGCCCAAGTACACTGAAAAGGAGAAGGACTGGGCCATGGATGAAGGAGGCACCCTAACTGAAAAAGGGTGGTGGATGCAGATGCATCATTGTTCCAATTGCAACTGGAAGGCATCTAGTCAGCAACTACCATCAGCTCACCCACCTAGGAAAAACTGCACTGGAAGCCCTCCTCAAAAAACAATACTACATCAGCCAGTTGCCAGCATTATGTCGAGAAATAAGTGAGCAGTGCATGACTTGCACCAGAAATGAAGCTTGATCTGCACCGCAACCCCCACCATGTGTCCAAAGGGCAGGAGTTGCCCCCTTTGAAGACCTTGGGATAGACTTCACAGATGTCCAGCTAAGAAGAGGACTCAGATACCTCCTAGCAATAGTGTGCACATACTCTGGGTAGGTCAAAGCCTTCCCAACCAGGACAGAACAAAGCTGGGAGGTAGCCAAAGTCCTTCTGAGAGAAATTGTGCCCTGGTTTGGACTACCAACTACAATTCACAATGACAATGGACCTGCCTTTGTAGCAGATGCAGTACAGACTTTAACTAAACCTCTCAACATTACCTGAAAACTCCACACTGCATACAGGCCACAGAGTTCAGGGAAAGTGGAGCAAATGAACAGCACCTTCAAGGGAACCCTAGGTAAGTTTTATCAAGAAACTGGCCTTCCATGGCCGGAACTAGTACCCCTGGCCCTCCTATGTGCCCGCTGCATACCTTGAACTCAAGGCCTTTCCCATTTTGAATTAATGTATGGATGCTACCCGCTCCACCCATATCTAGGAAGCCTTTCAGGGAATCTACAACAAATAGGAGATAAGGCAATGAGAGAACATCTCCAAGCCTTGGGAACCACCCTAAATAAGCTGCAACAATACACCATAGAAAGAGCCCTGATGTCTTTAGGGACCCCAGTACATTCCTTCCAGGACTCAATCTGGGTCAAAGATTGGAAAAGGAATGCCCTCAAACCTCAATGGGCTGACTCCCACATTGTTGCTCTAACTACTCCTACTGCCCTCAAAGTTGCAGGCATCACTCCGTGGGTCCATCATTCCAGAGTGAAAAATGTCCATAATCCAGGCAAAGAAACACATCAGTGGAGGGCCCTGCCATACCTCCAGAATCCTCTCTGCCTCTGTATCTGATGTTTACCCTCTAACTAATGAACACCTGCACACCGTGAATCCTGGCCCTCGCCAGAGTGGGATCTCTCATCTTGGGCATTAGACTCTCTGCTGCTGCCCCCTCTGACTAGACTGTCCCTCAAAAAGTTGCCCTTTTTATTGTCTATTGGGTAATCATAGGTTCTTTTCTGTGCTTATCTGTCTGTCCTAAGTAAACTCAAGCCTCAGCCTGCATCTCCCTAGTACCTCTATAATGTTACCTCTATACCTATTTGGACTGTGCTTAACTACTCAAACCACATCGGAATGGAGAAACTCTAAGCTATACAACTTTGCACTGTCCTTGGGGAAAAATCCTAGCTTGAAGTGGTTGGAAGTATGAATACAAGCCATCTAATCTCCTGGCAATTGCACCTGGTCCTGTACTAACCCTGTACCTACCTCACCTGTTCCCTGAAACAAACATACCTATCTACTCAGGCTGAGCCCAAAGAGTAATAGAGAACCCTCCCATGTACATGTGCCCTGATGACCCCTCGAAACCCAATAAATGAAACCTTGCATTGACCCTGGACAATTTTACTTCCCCTATTGTGTATGTTACTGCAGCCACATATTCGGGAGGGCCACCTAGTAACCCCTGGCTATTTGTAAAACAGGTGCCAGCAGGGATACTTAACCTCACTATAAACCAACCTTTATATTACTAGTGGGGAACTGGATACACTTGGGGAATCAGGCTATACAAGTCTGGATATGATACAGGAGCCCTAATAACCATCCAGCGTGGAGCCAAGACTCATTCCAAGGCTACCTGGACCTTTATCAGGCTTACGGGATCCATACTTCGACCACCGTTAAGTTCTCCCCAAGGGCCCCGGACTGTCCTCAAGCAGAGGCTTCACCCCACCCAAAAAGAAAAATGCAACGAGAACCCAGGTTATTCCCTATGTTGCAAAATATGCATCAACTCCTAAATACAACACTGCCCGAGCTGGCCAAAGACTGCTGGGTGTACCTTAGAGCCAGACCTCCTTACTATACTGGTGTAGGGCTCACTTTGCCGCCCATCAC